>NW_027617281.1:0-129659 GCF_964187855.1 Myxine glutinosa | reverse complement strand
CGAAAGTGGTTTTTCAACACTAACACAAGTGCGAAAAGTGGTTTTTCAACACTAACACAAGTGCGAAAAGTGGTTTTTCAACACTAACACAAGTGCGAAAAGTGGTTTTTCTACACTAACACAAGTGCAAAAAGTGGTTTTTCCACACTAATACAAGTGCAAAAGTGGTTTCCTGCACCAACACAAGTGCGAAAAGTGGTTTTTCAACACTATCACAAGTGCAAAAAGTGGTTTTTCCACACTAATACAAGTGCAAAAGTGGTTTCCTGCACCAACACAAGTGCGAAAAGTGTTTTTTTCAATACTAACACAAGTGCGAAAAGTGGTTTTTCAACACTATCACAAGTGCAAAAAGTGTTTTTTTCCACACTAATACAAGTGCAAAAGTGGTTTCCTGCACCAACACAAGTGCGAAAAGTGGTTTTTCAACACTAACACAAGTGCTAAAAGTGTTTTTTCCACACTAATACAAGTGCAAAAGTGGTTTCCTGCACCAACACAAGTGCGAAAATTGGTTTTTTCAACACTAACACAAGTGCGAAAAGTGGTTTTTCAACACTAACACAAGTGCGAAAAGTGGTTTTTCCACACTAATACAAGTGCAAAAGTGGTTTCCTGCACCAACACAAGTGCGAAAAGTGGTTTTTCAACACTAACACAAGTGCGAAAAGTGGTTTTTCAACACTATCACAAGTGCAAAAAGTGTTTTTTCCACACTAATACAAGTGCAAAAGTGGTTTCCTGCACCAACACAAGTGCGAAAAGTGGTTTTTCAACACTAACACAAGTGCGAAAAGTGGTTTTTCAACACTAACACAAGTGCGAAAAGTGGTTTTTCAACACTAACACAAGTGCGAAAAGTGTTTTTTCCACACTAATACAAGTGCAAAAGTGGTTTCCTGCACCAACACGAGTGCGAAAAGTGGTTTTTCAACACCAACACAAGTGCGAAAAGTGGTTTTTCAACACTATCACAAGTGCAAAAAGTGGTTTTTCCACACTAATACAAGTGCAAAAGTGGTTTCCTGCACCAACACAAGTGCGAAAAGTGTTTTTTCAATACTAACACAAGTGCGAAAAGTGGTTTTTCAACACTATCACAAGTGCAAAAAGTGTTTTTTCCACACTAATACAAGTGCAAAAGTGGTTTCCTGCACCAACACAAGTGCGAAAAGTGGTTTTTCAACACTAACACAAGTGCGAAAAGTGTTTTTTCCACACTAATACAAGTGCAAAAGTGGTTTCCTGCACCAACACAAGTGCGAAAAGTGGTTTTTCAACACTAACACAAGTGCGAAAAGTGGTTTTTCAACACTAACACAAGTGTGAAAAGTGGTTTTTCAACACTAACATAAGTGCGAAAAGTGGTTTTTCCACACTAATACAAGTGCAAAAGTGGTTTCCTGCACCAACACAAGTGCAAAAAGTGGTTTTTCAACACTAACACAAGTGCGAAAAGTGGTTTTTCAACACTAACACAAGTGCGAAAAGTTGTTTTTCCACACTAATACAAGTGCAAAAGTGGTTTCCTGCACCAACACAAGTGCGAAAAGTGGTTTTTCAACACTAACACAAGTGCGAAAAGTGGTTTTTCAACACTAACACAAGTGCGAAAAGTGGTTTTTCAACACTAACACAAGTGCGAAAAGTGTTTTTTCCACACTAATACAAGTGCAAAAGTGGTTTCCTGCACCAACACGAGTGCGAAAAGTGGTTTTTCAACACCAACACAAGTGCGAAAAGTGGTTTTTCAACACTATCACAAGTGCAAAAAGTGGTTTTTCCACACTAATACAAGTGCAAAAGTGGTTTCCTGCACCAACACAAGTGCGAAAAGTGTTTTTTCAATACTAACACAAGTGCGAAAAGTGGTTTTTCAACACTATCACAAGTGCAAAAAGTGTTTTTTCCACACTAATACAAGTGCAAAAGTGGTTTCCTGCACCAACACAAGTGCGAAAAGTGGTTTTTCAACACTAACACAAGTGCGAAAAGTGTTTTTTCCACACTAATACAAGTGCAAAAGTGGTTTCCTGCACCAACACAAGTGCGAAAAGTGGTTTTTCAACACTAACACAAGTGCGAAAAGTGGTTTTTCAACACTAACACAAGTGTGAAAAGTGGTTTTTCAACACTATCACAAGTGCAAAAAGTGTTTTTTCCACACTAATACAAGTGCAAAAGTGGTTTCCTGCACCAACACAAGTGCGAAAAGTGGTTTTTCAACACTAACACAAGTGCGAAAAGTGTTTTTTCCACACTAATACAAGTGCAAAAGTGGTTTCCTGCACCAACACAAGTGCGAAAAGTGGTTTTTCAACACTAACACAAGTGCGAAAAGTGGTTTTTCAACACTAACACAAGTGTGAAAAGTGGTTTTTCAACACTAACACAAGTGCGAAAAGTGGTTTTTCCACACTAATACAAGTGCAAAAGTGGTTTCCTGCACCAACACAAGTGCAAAAAGTGGTTTTTCAACACTAACACAAGTGCGAAAAGTGGTTTTTCAACACTAACACAAGTGTGAAAAGTTGTTTTTCCACACTAATACAAGTGCAAAAGTGGTTTCCTGCACCAACACAAGTGCGAAAAGTGGTTTTCAAACACTAACACAAGTGCGAAAAGTGGTTTTTCAACACTATCACAAGTGCAAAAAGTGTATTTTCCAGACTAATACAAGTGCAAAAGTGGTTTCCTGCACCAACACAAGTGCGAAAAGTGGTTTTTCAACACTAACACAAGTGCGAAAAGTGGTTTTTCAACACTATCACAAGTGCAAAAAGTGTTTTTTCCACACTAATACAAGTGCAAAAGTGGTTTCCTGCACCAACACAAGTGTGAAAAGTGGTTTTTCAACACTAACACAAGTGCGAAAAGTGGTTTTTCAACACTAACACAAGTGCGAAAAGTGTTTTTCCACACTAATACAAGTGCAAAAGTGGTTTCCTGCACCAACACAAGTGCGAAAAGTGGTTTTTCAACACTAACACAGGTGCGAAAAGTGGTTTTTCAACACTAACACAAGTGCGAAAAGTGGTTTTTCAACACTAACACAAGTGCGAAAAGTGGTTTTTCAACACTAACACAAGTGCGAAAAGTGGTTTTTCAACACTAACACAAGTGCGAAAAGTGGTTTTTCAACACTAACACAAGTGCGAAAAGTGGTTTTTCAACACTAACACAAGTGCGAAAAGTGGTTTTTCTACACTAACACAAGTGCAAAAAGTGGTTTTTCCACACTAATACAAGTGCAAAAGTGGTTTCCTGCACCAACACAAGTGCGAAAAGTGGTTTTTCAACACTAACACAAGTGCAAAAAGTGGTTTTTCAACACTACCACAAGTGCAAAAAGTGTTTTTTCCACACTAATACAAGTGCAAAAGTGGTTTCCTGCACCAACACAAGTGCGAAAAGTGGTGTTTCAACACTAACACAAGTGCGAAAAGTGGTTTTTCAACACAAACACAAGTGCGAAAAGTGGTTTTTCCACACTAATACCAGTGCAAAAGTGGTTTCCTGCACCAACACAAGTGCGAAAAGTGTTTTTTCAATACTAACACAAGTGCGAAAAGTGGTTTTTCAACACTAACACAAGTGCGAAAAGTGGTTTTTCAACACTAACACAAGTGCGAAAAGTGGTTTTTCAACACTAACACAAGTGCGAAAAGTGGTTTTTCAACACTAACACAAGTGCGAAAAGTGGTTTTTCAACACTAACACAAGTGCGAAAAGTGGTTTTTCTACACTAACACAAGTGCAAAAAGTGGTTTTTCCACACTAATACAAGTGCAAAAGTGGTTTCCTGCACCAACACAAGTGCGAAAAGTGGTTTTTCAACACTAACACAAGTGCAAAAAGTGGTTTTTCAACACTACCACAAGTGCAAAAAGTGTTTTTTCCACACTAATACAAGTGCAAAAGTGGTTTCCTGCACCAACACAAGTGCGAAAAGTGGTTTTTCAACACTAACACAAGTGCGAAAAGTGGTTTTTCAACACAAACACAAGTGCGAAAAGTGGTTTTTCCACACTAATACCAGTGCAAAAGTGGTTTCCTGCACCAACACAAGTGCGAAAAGTGTTTTTTCAATACTAACACAAGTGCGAAAAGTGGTTTTTCAACACTATCACAAGTGCAAAAAGTGTTTTTTCCACACTAATACAAGTGCAAAAGTGGTTTCCTGCACCAACACAAGTGCGAAAAGTGGTTTTTCAACACTAACACAAGTGCGAAAAGTGTTTTTTCCACACTAATACAAGTGCAAAAGTGGTTTCCTGCACCAACACAAGTGCGAAAAGTGGTTTTTCAACACTAACACAAGTGCGAAAAGTGGTTTTTCAACACTAACACAAGTGTGAAAAGTGGTTTTTCAACAATAACACAAGTGCGAAAAGTGGTTTTTCCACACTAATACAAGTGCAAAAGTGGTTTCCTGCACCAACACAAGTGCAAAAAGTGGTTTTTCAACACTAACACAAGTGCGAAAAGTGGTTTTTCAACACTAACACAAGTGCGAAAAGTTGTTTTTCCACACTAATACAAGTGCAAAAGTGGTTTCCTGCACCAACACAAGTGCGAAAAGTGGTTTTCAAACACTAACACAAGTGTGAAAAGTGGTTTTTCAACACTAACACAAGTGCGAAAAGTGGTTTTTCAACACTAACACAAGTGCGAAAAGTGGTTTTTCAACACTAACACAAGTGCGAAAAGTGGTTTTTCAACACTAACACAAGTGCGAAAAGTGGTTTTTCAACACTAACACAAGTGCGAAAAGTGGTTTTTCAACACTAACACAAGTGCGAAAAGTGGTTTTTCAACACTAACACAAGTGCGAAAAGTGGTTTTTCTACACTAACACAAGTGCAAAAAGTGGTTTTTCCACACTAATACAAGTGCAAAAGTGGTTTCCTGCACCAACACAAGTGCGAAAAGTGGTTTTTCAACACTAACACAAGTGCGAAAAGTGGTTTTTCAACACAAACACAAGTGCGAAAAGTGGTTTTTCCACACTAATACCAGTGCAAAAGTGGTTTCCTGCACCAACACAAGTGCGAAAAGTGTTTTTTCAATACTAACACAAGTGCGAAAAGTGGTTTTTCAACACTAACACAAGTGCGAAAAGTGGTTTTTCAACACTAACACAAGTGCGAAAAGTGGTTTTTCAACACTAACACAAGTGCGAAAAGTGGTTTTTCAACACTAACACAAGTGCGAAAAGTGGTTTTTCAACACTAACACAAGTGCGAAAAGTGGTTTTTCTACACTAACACAAGTGCAAAAAGTGGTTTTTCCACACTAATACAAGTGCAAAAGTGGTTTCCTGCACCAACACAAGTGCGAAAAGTGGTTTTTCAACACTAACACAAGTGCAAAAAGTGGTTTTTCAACACTACCACAAGTGCAAAAAGTGTTTTTTCCACACTAATACAAGTGCAAAAGTCGTTTCCTGCACCAACACAAGTGCGAAAAGTGGTTTTTCAACACTAACACAAGTGCGAAAAGTGGTTTTTCAACACAAACACAAGTGCGAAAAGTGTTTTTTCCACACTAATACCAGTGCAAAAGTGGTTTCCTGCACCAACACAAGTGCGAAAAGTGTTTTTTCAATACTAACACAAGTGCGAAAAGTGGTTTTTCAACACTATCACAAGTGCAAAAAGTGTTTTTTCCACACTAATACAAGTGCAAAAGTGGTTTCCTGCACCAACACAAGTGCGAAAAGTGGTTTTTCAACACTAACACAAGTGCGAAAAGTGTTTTTTCCACACTAATACAAGTGCAAAAGTGGTTTCCTGCACCAACACAAGTGCGAAAAGTGGTTTTTCAACACTAACACAAGTGCGAAAAGTGGTTTTTCAACACTAACACAAGTGTGAAAAGTGGTTTTTCAACAATAACACAAGTGCGAAAAGTGGTTTTTCCACACTAATACAAGTGCAAAAGTGGTTTCCTGCACCAACACAAGTGCAAAAAGTGGTTTTTCAACACTAACACAAGTGCGAAAAGTGGTTTTTCAACACTAACACAAGTGCGAAAAGTTGTTTTTCCACACTAATACAAGTGCAAAAGTGGTTTCCTGCACCAACACAAGTGCGAAAAGTGGTTTTCAAACACTAAAACAAGTGTGAAAAGTGGTTTTTCAACACTATCACAAGTGCAAAAAGTGTTTTTTCCAGACTAATACAAGTGCAAAAGTGGTTTCCTGCACCAACACAAGTGCGAAAAGTGGTTTTTCAACACTAACACAAGTGCGAAAAGTGGTTTTTCAACACAAACACAAGTGCGAAAAGTGTTTTTTCAACACTAACACAAGTGCGAAAAGTGGTTTTTCAACACTAACACAAGTGCGAAAAATGGTTTTTCAACACTAACACAAGTGCGAAAAGTGGTTTTTCGACACTAATACAAGTGCAAAAGTCGTTTCCTGCACCAACACAAGTGCGAAAAGTGGTTTTTCAACAATAACACAAGTGCGAAAAGTGGTTTTTCCACACTAATACAAGTGCAAAAGTGGTTTCCTGCACCAACACAAGTGCGAAAAGTGGTTTTTCAACACTAACACAAGTGCGAAAAGTGGTTTTTCAACACAAACACAAGTGCGAAAAGTGGTTTTTCCACACTAAAACCAGTGCAAAAGTGGTTTCCTGCACCAACACAAGTGCGAAAAGTGGTTTTTCAATACTAACACAAGTGCGAAAAGTGGTTTTTCAACACTATCACAAGTGCAAAAAGTGTTTTTTCCACACTAATACAAGTGCAAAAGTGGTTTCCTGCACCAACACAAGTGCGAAAAGTGGTTTTTCAACACTAACACAAGTGCGAAAAGTGTTTTTTCCACACTAATACAAGTGCAAAAGTGGTTTCCTGCACCAACACAAGTGCGAAAAGTGGTTTTTCAACACTAACACAAGTGCGAAAAGTGGTTTTTCAACACTAACACAAGTGCGAAAAGTGGTTTTTCAACACTAACACAAGTGCGAAAAGTGTTTTTTCCACACTAATACAAGTGCAAAAGTGGTTTCCTGCACCAACACGAGTGCGAAAAGTGGTTTTTCAACACTAACACAAGTGCGAAAAGTGGTTTTTCAACACTATCACAAGTGCAAAAAGTGGTTTTTCCACACTAATACAAGTGCAAAAGTGGTTTCGCTGCACCAACACAAGTGCGAAAAGTGTTTTTTCAATACTAACACAAGTGCGAAAAGTGGTTTTTCAACACTATCACAAGTGCAAAAAGTGTTTTTTCCACACTAATACAAGTGCAAAAGTGGTTTCCTGCACCAACACAAGTGCGAAAAGTGGTTTTTCAACACTAACACAAGTGCTAAAAGTGTTTTTTCCACACTAATACAAGTGCAAAAGTGGTTTCCTGCACCAACACAAGTGCGAAAAGTGGTTTTCAAACACTAACACAAGTGCGAAAAGTGGTTTTTCTACACTAACACAAGTGCGAAAAGTGGTTTTTCCACACTAATACAAGTGCAAAAGTGGTTTCCTGCACCAACACAAGTGCGAAAAGTGGTTTTTCAACACTAACACAAGTGCGAAAAGTGGTTTTTCAACACAAACACAAGTGCGAAAAGTGGTTTTTCCACACTAATACCAGTGCAAAAGTGGTTTCCTGCACCAACACAAGTGCGAAAAGTGTTTTTTCAATACTAACACAAGTGCGAAAAGTGGTTTTTCAACACTATCACAAGTGCAAAAAGTGTTTTTGCCACACTAATACAAGTGCAAAAGTGGTTTCCTGCACCAACACAAGTGCAAAAAGTGGTTTTTCAACACTAACACAAGTGCGAAAAGTGGTTTTTCAACACTAACACAAGTGCGAAAAGTTGTTTTTCCACACTAATACAAGTGCAAAAGTGGTTTCCTGCACCAACACAAGTGCGAAAAGTGTTTTTCAAACACTAACACAAGTGCGAAAAGTGGTTTTTCAACACTATCACAAGTGCAAAAAGTGTTTTTTCCAGACTAATACAAGTGCAAAAGTGGTTTCCTGCACCAACACAAGTGCGAAAAGTGGTTTTTCAACACTAACACAAGTGCGAAAAGTGGTTTTTCAACACAAACACAAGTGCGAAAAGTGTTTTTTCAACACTAACACAAGTGCGAAAAGTGGTTTTTCAACACTAACACAAGTGCGAAAAATGGTTTTTCAACACTAACACAAGTGCGAAAAGTGGTTTTTCAACACTAATACAAGTGCAAAAGTCGTTTCCTGCACCAACACAAGTGCGAAAAGTGGTTTTTCAACAATAACACAAGTGCGAAAAGTGGTTTTTCCACACTAATACAAGTGCAAAAGTGGTTTCCTGCACCAACACAAGTGCGAAAAGTGGTTTTTCAACACTAACACAAGTGCGAAAAGTGGTTTTTCAACACAAACACAAGTGCGAAAAGTGGTTTTTCCACACTAATACCAGTGCAAAAGTGGTTTCCTGCACCAACACAAGTGCGAAAAGTGGTTTTTCAATACTAACACAAGTGCGAAAAGTGGTTTTTCAACACTATCACAAGTGCAAAAAGTGTTTTTTCCACACGAATACAAGTGCAAAAGTGGTTTCCTGCACCAACACAAGTGCGAAAAGTGGTTTTTCAACACTAACACAAGTGCGAAAAGTGTTTTTTCCACACTAATACAAGTGCATAAGTGGTTTCCTGCACCAACACAAGTGCGAAAAGTGGTTTTTCAACACTAACACAAGTGCGAAAAGTGGTTTTTCAACACTAACACAAGTGCGAAAAGTATTTTTTCCACACTAATACAAGTGCAAAAGTGGTTTCCTGCACCAACACAAGTGCGAAAAGTGGTTTTTCAACACTAACACAAGTGCGAAAAGTGGTTTTTCAACACTAACACAAGTGCGAAAAGTGGTTTTTCAACACTAACACAAGTGCGAAAAGTGTTTTTTCCACACTAATACAAGTGCAAACGTGGTTTCCTGCACCAACACGAGTGCGAAAAGTGGTTTTTCAACACCAACACAAGTGCGAAAAGTGGTTTTTCAACACTATCACAAGTGCAAAAAGTGGGTTTTCCACACTAATACAAGTGCAAAAGTGGTTTCCTGCACCAACACAAGTGCGAAAAGTGTTTTTTCAATACTAACACAAGTGCGAAAAGTGGTTTTTCAACACTATCACAAGTGCAAAAAGTGTTTTTTCCACACTAATACAAGTGCAAAAGTGGTTTCCTGCACCAACACAAGTGCGAAAAGTGGTTTTTCAACACTAACACAAGTGCTAAAAGTGTTTTTTCCACACTAATACAAGTGCAAAAGTGGTTTCCTGCACCAACACAAGTGCGAAAATTGGTTTTTCAACACTAACACAAGTGCGAAAAGTGGTTTTTCAACACTAACACAAGTGCGAAAAGTGGTTTTTCCACACTAATACAAGTGCAAAAGTGGTTTCCTGCACCAACACAAGTGCGAAAAGTGGTTTTTCAACACTAACACAAGTGCGAAAAGTGGTTTTTCAACACTATCACAAGTGCAAAAAGTGTTTTTTCCACACTAATACAAGTGCAAAAGTGGTTTCCTGCACCAACACAAGTGCGAAAAGTGGTTTTTCAACACTAACACAAGTGCGAAAAGTGGTTTTTCAACACTAACACAAGTGCGAAAAGTGGTTTTTCAACACTAACACAAGTGCGAAAAGTGTTTTTTCCACACTAATACAAGTGCAAAAGTGGTTTCCTGCACCAACACGAGTGCGAAAAGTGGTTTTTCAACACCAACACAAGTGCGAAAAGTGGTTTTTCAACACTATCACAAGTGCAAAAAGTGGTTTTTCCACACTAATACAAGTGCAAAAGTGGTTTCCTGCACCAACACAAGTGCGAAAAGTGTTTTTTCAATACTAACACAAGTGCGAAAAGTGGTTTTTCAACACTATCACAAGTGCAAAAAGTGTTTTTTCCACACTAATACAAGTGCAAAAGTGGTTTCCTGCACCAACACAAGTGCGAAAAGTGGTTTTTCAACACTAACACAAGTGCTAAAAGTGTTTTTTCCACACTAATACAAGTGCAAAAGTGGTTTCCTGCACCAACACAAGTGCGAAAATTGGTTTTTCAACACTAACACAAGTGCGAAAAGTGGTTTTTCAACACTAACACAAGTGCGAAAAGTGGTTTTTCCACACTAATACAAGTGCAAAAGTGGTTTCCTGCACCAACACAAGTGCGAAAAGTGGTTTTTCAACACTAACACAAGTGCGAAAAGTGGTTTTTCAACACTATCACAAGTGCAAAAAGTGTTTTTTCCACACTAATACAAGTGCAAAAGTGGTTTCCTGCACCAACACAAGTGCGAAAAGTGGTTTTTCAACACTAACACAAGTGCGAAAAGTGGTTTTTCAACACTAACACAAGTGCGAAAAGTGGTTTTTCAACACTAACACAAGTGCGAAAAGTGGTTTTTCCACACTAATACAAGTGCAAAAGTGGTTTCCTGCACCAACACAAGTGCGAAAAGTGGTTTTTCAACACTAACACAAGTGCGAAAAGTGGTTTTTCAACACTATCATAAGTGCAAAAAGTGTTTTTTCCACACTAATACAAGTGCAAAAGTGGTTTCCTGCACCAACACAAGTGCGAAAAGTGGTTTTTCAACACTAACACAAGTGCGAAAAGTGGTTTTTCAACACTAACACAAGTGCGAAAAGTGTTTTTTCCACACTAATACAAGTGCAAAAGTGGTTTCCTGCACCAACACAAGTGCGAAAAGTGGTTTTTCAACACTAACACAGGTGCAAAAAGTGGTTTTTCAACACTAACACAAGTGCGAAAAGTGGTTTTTCCACACTAATACAAGTGCAAAAGTGGTTTCCTGCACCAACACAAGTGCGAAAAGTGGTTTTTCAACACTAACATAAGTGCAAAAAGTGGTTTTTCAACACTAACACAAGTGCGAAAAGTGGTTTTTCAACACTAACACAAGTGCGAAAAGTGGTTTTTCCACACTAATACAAGTGCAAAAGTGGTTTCCTGCACCAACACAAGTGCGAAAAGTGGTTTTTCAACACCAACACAAGTGCGAAAAGTGGTTTTTCAACACTATCACAAGTGCAAAAAGTGTTTTTTCCACACTAATACAAGTGCTAAAGTGGTTTCCTGCACCAACACAAGTGCGAAAAGTGGTTTTTCAGCACTAACACAAGTGCGAAAAGTGTTTTTTCCACACTAATACAAGTGCAAAAGTAGTTTCCTGCACCAACACAAGTGCGAAAAGTGGTTTTTCAACACTGACACAAGTGCGAAAAGTGTTTTTTCAACACTAACACAAGTGCGAAAAGTGGTTTTTCAACACTAACACAAGTGCGAAAAGTGGTTTTCCACACTAATACAAGTGCAAAAGTGGTTTCCTGCACCAACACAAGTGCAAAAAGTGGTTTTTCAACACTAACACAAGTGCGAAAAGTGGTTTTTCAACACTATCACAAGTACAAAAAGTGGTTTTTCCACACTAATACAAGTGCAAAAGTGGTTTCCTGCACCAACACAAGTGTGAAAAGTGGTTTTTCAACACTAACACAAGTGCGAAAAGTGGTTTTTCAACACTAACACAAGTGCGAAAAGTGGTTTTTCCACACTAATACAATTGCAAAAGTGGTTTCCTGCACCAACACAAGTACGAAAAGTGGTTTTTCAACACTAACATAAGTGCGAAAAGTGGTTTTTCAGCACTAACACAAGTGCGAAAAGTGGTTTTTCAACACTAACACATGTGCGAAAAGTGGTTTTCCACACTAATACAAGTGCAAAAGTGGTTTCCTGCACCAACACAAGTGCGAAAAGTGGTTTTTCAACACTAACACAAGTGCAAAAAGTGGTTTTTCAACACTATCACAAGTGCAAAAAGTGTTTTTTCCACACTAATACAAGTGCAAAAGTGGTTTCCTGCACCAACACAAGTGCGAAAAGTGGTTTTTCAACACTAACACAAGTGCGAAAAGTGGTTTTTCAAAACTAACACAAGTGCGAAAAGTGTTTTTTCAACACTAACACAAATGCGAAAAGTGGTTTTTCCACACTAATACAAATGCAAAAGTGGTTTCCTGCACCAACACAAGTGCGAAAAGTGGTTTTTCAACACTAACACAAGTGCGAAAAGTGGTTTTTCAACACTATCACAAGTGCAAAAAGTGTTTTTTCCACACTAATACAAGTGCAAAAGTGGTTTCCTGCACCAACACAAGTGCGAAAAGTGGTTTTTCAACACTAACACAAGTGCGAAAAGTGGTTTTTCAACACTAACACAAGTGCGAAAAGTGTTTTTTCCACACTAATACAAGTGCAAAAGTGGTTTCCTGCACCAACACAAGTGCGAAAAGTGGTTTTTCAACACTAACACAGGTGCGAAAAGTGGTTTTTCAACACTAACACAAGTGCGAAAAGTGGTTTTTCAACACGAACACAAGTGCGAAAAGTGGTTTTTCAACACTAACACAAGTGCGAAAAGTGGTTTTTCAACACTAACACAAGTGCGAAAAGTGGTTTTTCAACACTAACACAAGTGTGAAAAGTGGTTTTTCAACACTAACACAAGTGCGAAAAGTGGTTTTTCAACACTAACACAAGTGCGAAAAGTGGTTTTTCTACAATAACACAAGTGCGAAAAGTGGTTTTTCCACACTAATACAAGTGCAAAAGTGGTTTCCTGCACCAACACAAGTGCGAAAAGTGGTTTTTCAACACTAACACAAGTGCGAAAAGTGGTTTTTCAACACTAACACAAGTGCGAAAAGTGGTTTTTCAACACTAACACAAGTGCGAAAAGTGTTTTTTCCACACTAATACAAGTGCAAAAGTGGTTTCCTGCACCAACACGAGTGCGAAAAGTGGTTTTTCAACACCAACACAAGTGCGAAAAGTGGTTTTTCAACACTATCACAAGTGCAAAAAGTGGTTTTTCCACACTAATACAAGTGCAAAAGTGGTTTCCTGCACCAACACAAGTGCGAAAAGTGTTTTTTCAATACTAACACAAGTGCGAAAAGTGGTTTTTCAACACTATCACAAGTGCAAAAAGTGTTTTTTCCACACTAATACAAGTGCAAAAGTGGTTTCCTGCACCAACACAAGTGCGAAAAGTGGTTTTTCAACACTAACACAAGTGCTAAAAGTGTTTTTTCCACACTAATACAAGTGCTAAAGTGGTTTCCTGCACCAACACAAGTGCGAAAAGTGGTTTTTCAGCACTAACACAAGTGCGAAAAGTGTTTTTTCCACACTAATACAAGTGCAAAAGTAGTTTCCTGCACCAACACAAGTGCGAAAAGTGGTTTTTCAACACTGACACAAGTGCGAAAAGTGTTTTTTCAACACTAACACAAGTGCGAAAAGTGGTTTTTCAACACTAACACAAGTGCGAAAAGTGGTTTTCCACACTAATACAAGTGCAAAAGTGGTTTCCTGCACCAACACAAGTGCAAAAAGTGGTTTTTCAACACTAACACAAGTGCGAAAAGTGGTTTTTCAACACTATCACAAGTACAAAAAGTGGTTTTTCCACACTAATACAAGTGCAAAAGTGGTTTCCTGCACCAACACAAGTGTGAAAAGTGGTTTTTCAACACTAACACAAGTGCGAAAAGTGGTTTTTCAACACTAACACAAGTGCGAAAAGTGGTTTTTCCACACTAATACAATTGCAAAAGTGGTTTCCTGCACCAACACAAGTACGAAAAGTGGTTTTTCAACACTAACATAAGTGCGAAAAGTGGTTTTTCAGCACTAACACAAGTGCGAAAAGTGGTTTTTCAACACTAACACAAGTGCGAAAAGTGGTTTTTCAACACTATCACAAGTGCAAAAAGTGGTTTTTCCACACTAATACAAGTGCAAAAGTGGTTTCGCTGCACCAACACAAGTGCGAAAAGTGTTTTTTCAATACTAACACAAGTGCGAAAAGTGGTTTTTCAACACTATCACAAGTGCAAAAAGTGTTTTTTCCACACTAATACAAGTGCAAAAGTGGTTTCCTGCACCAACACAAGTGCGAAAAGTGGTTTTTCAACACTAACACAAGTGCTAAAAGTGTTTTTTCCACACTAATACAAGTGCAAAAGTGGTTTCCTGCACCAACACAAGTGCGAAAAGTGGTTTTCAAACACTAACACAAGTGCGAAAAGTGGTTTTTCTACACTAACACAAGTGCGAAAAGTGGTTTTTCCACACTAATACAAGTGCAAAAGTGGTTTCCTGCACCAACACAAGTGCGAAAAGTGGTTTTTCAACACTAACACAAGTGCGAAAAGTGGTTTTTCAACACAAACACAAGTGCGAAAAGTGGTTTTTCCACACTAATACCAGTGCAAAAGTGGTTTCCTGCACCAACACAAGTGCGAAAAGTGTTTTTTCAATACTAACACAAGTGCGAAAAGTGGTTTTTCAACACTATCACAAGTGCAAAAAGTGTTTTTGCCACACTAATACAAGTGCAAAAGTGGTTTCCTGCACCAACACAAGTGCAAAAAGTGGTTTTTCAACACTAACACAAGTGCGAAAAGTGGTTTTTCAACACTAACACAAGTGCGAAAAGTTGTTTTTCCACACTAATACAAGTGCAAAAGTGGTTTCCTGCACCAACACAAGTGCGAAAAGTGTTTTTTCAATACTAACACAAGTGCGAAAAGTGGTTTTTCAACACTATCACAAGTGCAAAAAGTGTTTTTTCCACACTAATACAAGTGCAAAAGTGGTTTCCTGCACCAACACAAGTGCGAAAAGTGGTTTTTCAACACTAACACAAGTGCTAAAAGTGTTTTTTCCACACTAATACAAGTGCAAAAGTGGTTTCCTGCACCAACACAAGTGCGAAAATTGGTTTTTCAACACTAACACAAGTGCGAAAAGTGGTTTTTCAACACTAACACAAGTGCGAAAAGTGGTTTTTCCACACTAATACAAGTGCAAAAGTGGTTTCCTGCACCAACACAAGTGCGAAAAGTGGTTTTTCAACACTAACACAAGTGCGAAAAGTGGTTTTTCAACACTATCACAAGTGCAAAAAGTGTTTTTTCCACACTAATACAAGTGCAAAAGTGGTTTCCTGCACCAACACAAGTGCGAAAAGTGGTTTTTCAACACTAACACAAGTGCGAAAAGTGGTTTTTCAACACTAACACAAGTGCGAAAAGTGGTTTTTCAACACTAACACAAGTGCGAAAAGTGTTTTTTCCACACTAATACAAGTGCAAAAGTGGTTTCCTGCACCAACACGAGTGCGAAAAGTGGTATTTCAACACCAACACAAGTGCGAAAAGTGGTTTTTCAACACTATCACAAGTGCAAAAAGTGGTTTTTCCACACTAATACAAGTGCAAAAGTGGTTTCCTGCACCAACACAAGTGCGAAAAGTGTTTTTTCAATACTAACACAAGTGCGAAAAGTGGTTTTTCAACACTATCACAAGTGCAAAAAGTGTTTTTTCCACACTAATACAAGTGCAAAAGTGGTTTCCTGCACCAACACAAGTGCGAAAAGTGGTTTTTCAACACTAACACAAGTGCTAAAAGTGTTTTTTCCACACTAATACAAGTGCAAAAGTGGTTTCCTGCACCAACACAAGTGCGAAAATTGGTTTTTCAACACTAACACAAGTGCGAAAAGTGGTTTTTCAACACTAACACAAGTGCGAAAAGTGGTTTTTCCACACTAATACAAGTGCAAAAGTGGTTTCCTGCACCAACACAAGTGCGAAAAGTGGTTTTTCAACACTAACACAAGTGCGAAAAGTGGTTTTTCAACACTATCACAAGTGCAAAAAGTGTTTTTTCCACACTAATACAAGTGCAAAAGTGGTTTCCTGCACCAACACAAGTGCGAAAAGTGGTTTTTCAACACTAACACAAGTGCGAAAAGTGGTTTTTCAACACTAACACAAGTGCGAAAAGTGGTTTTTCAACACTAACACAAGTGCGAAAAGTGGTTTTTCCACACTAATACAAGTGCAAAAGTGGTTTCCTGCACCAACACAAGTGCGAAAAGTGGTTTTTCAACACTAACACAAGTGCGAAAAGTGGTTTTTCAACACTATCATAAGTGCAAAAAGTGTTTTTTCCACACTAATACAAGTGCAAAAGTGGTTTCCTGCACCAACACAAGTGCGAAAAGTGGTTTTTCAACACTAACACAAGTGCGAAAAGTGGTTTTTCAACACTAACACAAGTGCGAAAAGTGTTTTTTCCACACTAATACAAGTGCAAAAGTGGTTTCCTGCACCAACACAAGTGCGAAAAGTGGTTTTTCAACACTAACACAGGTGCAAAAAGTGGTTTTTCAACACTAACACAAGTGCGAAAAGTGGTTTTTCCACACTAATACAAGTGCAAAAGTGGTTTCCTGCACCAACACAAGTGCGAAAAGTGGTTTTTCAACACTAACATAAGTGCAAAAAGTGGTTTTTCAACACTAACACAAGTGCGAAAAGTGGTTTTTCAACACTAACACAAGTGCGAAAAGTGGTTTTTCCACACTAATACAAGTGCAAAAGTGGTTTCCTGCACCAACACAAGTGCGAAAAGTGGTTTTTCAACACCAACACAAGTGCGAAAAGTGGTTTTTCAACACTATCACAAGTGCAAAAAGTGTTTTTTCCACACTAATACAAGTGCTAAAGTGGTTTCCTGCACCAACACAAGTGCGAAAAGTGGTTTTTCAGCACTAACACAAGTGCGAAAAGTGTTTTTTCCACACTAATACAAGTGCAAAAGTAGTTTCCTGCACCAACACAAGTGCGAAAAGTGGTTTTTCAACACTGACACAAGTGCGAAAAGTGTTTTTTCAACACTAACACAAGTGCGAAAAGTGGTTTTTCAACACTAACACAAGTGCGAAAAGTGGTTTTCCACACTAATACAAGTGCAAAAGTGGTTTCCTGCACCAACACAAGTGCAAAAAGTGGTTTTTCAACACTAACACAAGTGCGAAAAGTGGTTTTTCAACACTATCACAAGTACAAAAAGTGGTTTTTCCACACTAATACAAGTGCAAAAGTGGTTTCCTGCACCAACACAAGTGTGAAAAGTGGTTTTTCAACACTAACACAAGTGCGAAAAGTGGTTTTTCAACACTAACACAAGTGCGAAAAGTGGTTTTTCCACACTAATACAATTGCAAAAGTGGTTTCCTGCACCAACACAAGTACGAAAAGTGGTTTTTCAACACTAACATAAGTGCGAAAAGTGGTTTTTCAGCACTAACACAAGTGCGAAAAGTGGTTTTTCAACACTAACACATGTGCGAAAAGTGGTTTTCCACACTAATACAAGTGCAAAAGTGGTTTCCTGCACCAACACAAGTGCGAAAAGTGGTTTTTCAACACTAACACAAGTGCAAAAAGTGGTTTTTCAACACTATCACAAGTGCAAAAAGTGTTTTTTCCACACTAATACAAGTGCAAAAGTGGTTTCCTGCACCAACACAAGTGCGAAAAGTGGTTTTTCAACACTAACACAAGTGCGAAAAGTGGTTTTTCAAAACTAACACAAGTGCGAAAAGTGTTTTTTCAACACTAACACAAATGCGAAAAGTGGTTTTTCCACACTAATACAAATGCAAAAGTGGTTTCCTGCACCAACACAAGTGCGAAAAGTGGTTTTTCAACACTAACACAAGTGCGAAAAGTGGTTTTTCAACACTATCACAAGTGCAAAAAGTGTTTTTTCCACACTAATACAAGTGCAAAAGTGGTTTCCTGCACCAACACAAGTGCGAAAAGTGGTTTTTCAACACTAACACAAGTGCGAAAAGTGGTTTTTCAACACTAACACAAGTGCGAAAAGTGTTTTTTCCACACTAATACAAGTGCAAAAGTGGTTTCCTGCACCAACACAAGTGCGAAAAGTGGTTTTTCAACACTAACACAGGTGCGAAAAGTGGTTTTTCAACACTAACACAAGTGCGAAAAGTGGTTTTTCAACACGAACACAAGTGCGAAAAGTGGTTTTTCAACACTAACACAAGTGCGAAAAGTGGTTTTTCAACACTAACACAAGTGCGAAAAGTGGTTTTTCAACACTAACACAAGTGTGAAAAGTGGTTTTTCAACACTAACACAAGTGCGAAAAGTGGTTTTTCAACACTAACACAAGTGCGAAAAGTGGTTTTTCTACAATAACACAAGTGCGAAAAGTGGTTTTTCCACACTAATACAAGTGCAAAAGTGGTTTCCTGCACCAACACAAGTGCGAAAAGTGGTTTTTCAACACTAACACAAGTGCGAAAAGTGGTTTTTCAACACTAACACAAGTGCGAAAAGTGGTTTTTCAACACTAACACAAGTGCGAAAAGTGTTTTTTCCACACTAATACAAGTGCAAAAGTGGTTTCCTGCACCAACACGAGTGCGAAAAGTGGTTTTTCAACACCAACACAAGTGCGAAAAGTGGTTTTTCAACACTATCACAAGTGCAAAAAGTGGTTTTTCCACACTAATACAAGTGCAAAAGTGGTTTCCTGCACCAACACAAGTGCGAAAAGTGTTTTTTCAATACTAACACAAGTGCGAAAAGTGGTTTTTCAACACTATCACAAGTGCAAAAAGTGTTTTTTCCACACTAATACAAGTGCAAAAGTGGTTTCCTGCACCAACACAAGTGCGAAAAGTGGTTTTTCAACACTAACACAAGTGCTAAAAGTGTTTTTTCCACACTAATACAAGTGCAAAAGTGGTTTCCTGCACCAACACAAGTGCGAAAATTGGTTTTTCAACACTAACACAAGTGCGAAAAGTGGTTTTTCAACACTAACACAAGTGCGAAAAGTGGTTTTTCCACACTAATACAAGTGCAAAAGTGGTTTCCTGCACCAACACAAGTGCGAAAAGTGGTTTTTCAACACTAACACAAGTGCGAAAAGTGGTTTTTCAACACTATCACAAGTGCAAAAAGTGTTTTTTCCACACTAATACAAGTGCAAAAGTGGTTTCCTGCACCAACACAAGTGCGAAAAGTGGTTTTTCAACACTAACACAAGTGCGAAAAGTGGTTTTTCAACACTAACACAAGTGCGAAAAGTGGTTTTTCAACACTAACACAAGTGCGAAAAGTGTTTTTTCCACACTAATACAAGTGCAAAAGTGGTTTCCTGCACCAACACGAGTGCGAAAAGTGGTTTTTCAACACCAACACAAGTGCGAAAAGTGGTTTTTCAACACTATCACAAGTGCAAAAAGTGGTTTTTCCACACTAATACAAGTGCAAAAGTGGTTTCCTGCACCAACACAAGTGCGAAAAGTGTTTTTTCAATACTAACACAAATGCGAAAAGTGGTTTTTCAACACTATCACAAGTGCAAAAAGTGTTTTTTCCACACTAATACAAGTGCAAAAGTGGTTTCCTGCACCAACACAAGTGCGAAAAGTGGTTTTTCAACACTAACACAAGTGCTAAAAGTGTTTTTTCCACACTAATACAAGTGCAAAAGTGGTTTCCTGCACCAACACAAGTGCGAAAATTGGTTTTTCAACACTAACACAAGTGCGAAAAGTGGTTTTTCAACACTAACACAAGTGCGAAAAGTGGTTTTTCCACACTAATACAAGTGCAAAAGTGGTTTCCTGCACCAACACAAGTGCGAAAAGTGGTTTTTCAACACTAACACAAGTGCGAAAAGTGGTTTTTCAACACTATCACAAGTGCAAAAAGTGTTTTTTCCACACTAATACAAGTGCAAAAGTGGTTTTCTGCACCAACACAAGTGCGAAAAGTGGTTTTTCAACACTAACACAAGTGCGAAAAGTGGTTTTTCAACACTAACACAAGTGCGAAAAGTGGTTTTTCAACACTAACACAAGTGCGAAAAGTGGTTTTTCCACACTAATACAAGTGCAAAAGTGGTTTCCTGCACCAACACAAGTGCGAAAAGTGGTTTTTCAACACTAACACAAGTGCGAAAAGTGGTTTTTCAACACTATCATAAGTGCAAAAAGTGTTTTTTCCACACTAATACAAGTGCAAAAGTGGTTTCCTGCACCAACACAAGTGCGAAAAGTGGTTTTTCAACACTAACACAAGTGCGAAAAGTGGTTTTTCAACACTAACACAAGTGCGAAAAGTGTTTTTTCCACACTAATACAAGTGCAAAAGTGGTTTCCTGCACCAACACAAGTGCGAAAAGTGGTTTTTCAACACTAACACAGGTGCAAAAAGTGGTTTTTCAACACTAACACAAGTGCGAAAAGTGGTTTTTCCACACTAATACAAGTGCAAAAGTGGTTTCCTGCACCAACACAAGTGCGAAAAGTGGTTTTTCAACACTAACATAAGTGCAAAAAGTGGTTTTTCAACACTAACACAAGTGCGAAAAGTGGTTTTTCAACACTAACACAAGTGCGAAAAGTGGTTTTTCCACACTAATACAAGTGCAAAAGTGGTTTCCTGCACCAACACAAGTGCGAAAAGTGGTTTTTCAACACCAACACAAGTGCGAAAAGTGGTTTTTCAACACTATCACAAGTGCAAAAAGTGTTTTTTCCACACTAATACAAGTGCTAAAGTGGTTTCCTGCACCAACACAAGTGCGAAAAGTGGTTTTTCAGCACTAACACAAGTGCGAAAAGTGTTTTTTCCACACTAATACAAGTGCAAAAGTAGTTTCCTGCACCAACACAAGTGCGAAAAGTGGTTTTTCAACACTGACACAAGTGCGAAAAGTGTTTTTTCAACACTAACACAAGTGCGAAAAGTGGTTTTTCAACACTAACACAAGTGCGAAAAGTGGTTTTTCCACACTAATACAAGTGCAAAAGTGGTTTCCTGCACCAACACAAGTGCAAAAAGTGGTTTTTCAACACTAACACAAGTGCGAAAAGTGGTTTTTCAACACTATCACAAGTACAAAAAGTGGTTTTTCCACACTAATACAAGTGCAAAAGTGGTTTCCTGCACCAACACAAGTGTGAAAAGTGGTTTTTCAACACTAACACAAGTGCGAAAAGTGGTTTTTCAACACTAACACAAGTGCGAAAAGTGGTTTTTCCACACTAATACAATTGCAAAAGTGGTTTCCTGCACCAACACAAGTACGAAAAGTGGTTTTTCAACACTAACATAAGTGCGAAAAGTGGTTTTTCAACACTAACACAAGTGCGAAAAGTGGTTTTTCAACACTAACACATGTGCGAAAAGTGGTTTTCCACACTAATACAAGTGCAAAAGTGGTTTCCTGCACCAACACAAGTGCGAAAAGTGGTTTTTCAACACTAACACAAGTGCAAAAAGTGGTTTTTCAACACTATCACAAGTGCAAAAAGTGTTTTTTCCACACTAATACAAGTGCAAAAGTGGTTTCCTGCACCAACACAAGTGCGAAAAGTGGTTTTTCAACACTAACACAAGTGCGAAAAGTGGTTTTTCAAAACTAACACAAGTGCGAAAAGTGGTTTTTCAACACTAACACAAATGCGAAAAGTGGTTTTTCCACACTAATACAAATGCAAAAGTGGTTTCCTGCACCAACACAAGTGCGAAAAGTGGTTTTTCAACACTAACACAAGTGCGAAAAGTGGTTTTTCAACACTATCACAAATGCAAAAAGTGTTTTTTCCACACTAATACAAGTGCAAAAGTGGTTTCTTGCACCAACACAAGTGCGAAAAGTGGTTTTTCAACACTAACACAAGTGCGAAAAGTGGTTTTTCAACACTAACACAAGTGCGAAAAGTGTTTTTTCCACACTAATACAAGTGCAAAAGTGGTTTCCTGCACCAACACAAGTGCGAAAAGTGGTTTTCAACACTAACACAGGTGCGAAAAGTGGTTTTTCAACACTAACACAAGTGCGAAAAGTGGTTTTTCAACACGAACACAAGTGCGAAAAGTGGTTTTTCAACACTAACACAAGTGCGAAAAGTGGTTTTTCAACACTAACACAAGTGCGAAAAGTGGTTTTTCAACACTAACACAAGTGCGAAAAGTGGTTTTTCTACACTAACACAAGTGCGAAAAGTGGTTTTTCCACACTAATACAACTGCAAAAGTGGTTTCCTGCACCAACACAAGTGCGAAAAGTGGTTTTTCAACACTAACACAAGTGCGAAAAGTGGTTTTTCAACACAAACACAAGTGCGAAAAGTGGTTTTTCCACACTAATACCAGTGCAAAAGTGGTTTCCTGCACCAACACAAGTGCGAAAAGTGTTTTTTCAATACTAACACAAGTGCGAAAAGTGGTTTTTCAACACTATCACAAGTGCAAAAAGTGTTTTTTCCACACTAATACAAGTGCAAAAGTGGTTTCCTGCACCAACACAAGTGCAAAAAGTGGTTTTTCAACACTAACACAAGTGCGAAAAGTGGTTTTTCAACACTAACACAAGTGCGAAAAGTTGTTTTTCCACACTAATACAAGTGCAAAAGTGGTTTCCTGCACCAACACAAGTGCGAAAAGTGGTTTTCAAACACTAACACAAGTGCGAAAAGTGGTTTTTCAACACTATCACAAGTGCAAAAAGTGTTTTTTCCAGACTAATACAAGTGCAAAAGTGGTTTCCTGCACCAACACAAGTGCGAAAAGTGGTTTTTCAACACTAACACAAGTGCGAAAAGTGGTTTTTCAACACAAACACAAGTGCGAAAAGTGTTTTTTCAACACCAACACAAGTGCGAAAAGTGGTTTTTCAACACTAACACAAGTGTGAAAAATGGTTTTTCAACACTAACACAAATGCGAAAAGTGGTTTTTCGACACTAATACAAGTGCAAAAGTCGTTTCCTGCACCAACACAAGTGCGAAAAGTGGTTTTTCAACAATAACACAAGTGCGAAAAGTGGTTTTTCCACACTAATACAAGTGCAAAAGTGGTTTCCTGCACCAACACAAGTGCGAAAAGTGGTTTTTCAACACTAACACAAGTGCGAAAAGTGGTTTTTCAACACAAACACAAGTGCGAAAAGTGGTTTTTCCACACTAATACCAGTGCAAAAGTGGTTTCCTGCACCAACACAAGTGCGAAAAGTGGTTTTTCAATACTAACACAAGTGCGAAAAGTGGTTTTTCAACACTATCACAAGTGCAAAAAGTGTTTTTCCCACACTAATACAAGTGCAAAAGTGGTTTCCTGCACCAACACAAGTGCGAAAAGTGGTTTTTCAACACTAACACAAGTGCGAAAAGTGGTTTTTCAACACAAACACAAGTGCGAAAAGTGGTTTTTCCACACCAATACCAGTGCAAAAGTGGTTTCCTGCACCAACACAAGTGCGAAAAGTGGTTTTTCAATACTAACACAAGTGCGAAAAGTGGTTTTTCAACACTATCACAAGTGCAAAAAGTGTTTTTTCCACACGAATACAAGTGCAAAAGTGGTTTCCTGCACCAACACAAGTGCGAAAAGTGGTTTTTCAACACTAACACAAGTGCGAAAAGTGTTTTTTCCACACTAATACAAGTGCAAAAGTGGTTTCCTGCACCAACACAAGTGCGAAAAGTGGTTTTTCAACACTAACACAAGTGCGAAAAGTGGTTTTTCAACACTAACACAAGTGCGAAAAGTATTTTTTCCACACTAATACAAGTGCAAAAGTGGTTTCCTGCACCAACACAAGTGCGAAAAGTGGTTTTTCAACACTAACACAAGTGCGAAAAGTGGTTTTTCAACACTAACACAAGTGCGAAAAGTGGTTTTTCAACACTAACACAAGTGCGAAAAGTGTTTTTTCCACACTAATACAAGTGCAAAAGTGGTTTCCTGCACCAACACGAGTGCGAAAAGTGGTTTTTCAACACCAACACAAGTGCGAAAAGTGGTTTTTCAACACTATCACAAGTGCAAAAAGTGGGTTTTCCACACTAATACAAGTGCAAAAGTGGTTTCCTGCACCAACACAAGTGCGAAAAGTGTTTTTTCAATACTAACACAAGTGCGAAAAGTGGTTTTTCAACACTATCACAAGTGCAAAAAGTGTTTTTTCCACACTAATACAAGTGCAAAAGTGGTTTCCTGCACCAACACAAGTGCGAAAAGTGGTTTTTCAACACTAACACAAGTGCTAAAAGTGTTTTTTCCACACTAATACAAGTGCAAAAGTGGTTTCCTGCACCAACACAAGTGCGAAAATTGGTTTTTCAACACTAACACAAGTGCGAAAAGTGGTTTTTCAACACTAACACAAGTGCGAAAAGTGGTTTTTCCACACTCATACAAGTGCAAAAGTGGTTTCCTGCACCAACACAAGTGCGAAAAGTGGTTTTTCAACACTAACACAAGTGCGAAAAGTGGTTTTTCAACACTATCACAAGTGCAAAAAGTGTTTTTTCCACACTAATACAAGTGCAAAAGTGGTTTCCTGCACCAACACAAGTGCGAAAAGTGGTTTTTCAACACTAACACAAGTGCGAAAAGTGGTTTTTCAACACTAACACAAGTGCGAAAAGTGGTTTTTCAACACTAACACAAGTGCGAAAAGTGTTTTTTCCACACTAATACAAGTGCAAAAGTGGTTTCCTGCACCAACACGAGTGCGAAAAGTGGTTTTTCAACACCAACACAAGTGCGAAAAGTGGTTTTTCAACACTATCACAAGTGCAAAAAGTGGTTTTTCCACACTAATACAAGTGCAAAAGTGGTTTCCTGCACCAACACAAGTGCGAAAAGTGTTTTTTCAATACTAACACAAGTGCGAAAAGTGGTTTTTCAACACTATCACAAGTGCAAAAAGTGTTTTTTCCACACTAATACAAGTGCAAAAGTGGTTTCCTGCACCAACACAAGTGCGAAAAGTGGTTTTTCAACACTAACACAAGTGCTAAAAGTGTTTTTTCCACACTAATACAAGTGCAAAAGTGGTTTCCTGCACCAACACAAGTGCGAAAATTGGTTTTTCAACACTAACACAAGTGCGAAAAGTGGTTTTTCAACACTAACACAAGTGCGAAAAGTGGTTTTTCCACACTAATACAAGTGCAAAAGTGGTTTCCTGCACCAACACAAGTGCGAAAAGTGGTTTTTCAACACTAACACAAGTGCGAAAAGTGGTTTTTCAACACTATCACAAGTGCAAAAAGTGTTTTTTCCACACTAATACAAGTGCAAAAGTGGTTTCCTGCACCAACACAAGTGCGAAAAGTGGTTTTTCAACACTAACACAAGTGCGAAAAGTGGTTTTTCAACACTAACACAAGTGCGAAAAGTGGTTTTTCAACACTAACACAAGTGCGAAAAGTGGTTTTTCCACACTAATACAAGTGCAAAAGTGGTTTCCTGCACCAACACAAGTGCGAAAAGTGGTTTTTCAACACTAACACAAGTGCGAAAAGTGGTTTTTCAACACTATCATAAGTGCAAAAAGTGTTTTTTCCACACTAATACAAGTGCAAAAGTGGTTTCCTGCACCAACACAAGTGCGAAAAGTGGTTTTTCAACACTAACACAAGTGCGAAAAGTGGTTTTTCAACACTAACACAAGTGCGAAAAGTGTTTTTTCCACACTAATACAAGTGCAAAAGTGGTTTCCTGCACCAACACAAGTGCGAAAAGTGGTTTTTCAACACTAACACAGGTGCAAAAAGTGGTTTTTCAACACTAACACAAGTGCGAAAAGTGGTTTTTCCACACTAATACAAGTGCAAAAGTGGTTTCCTGCACCAACACAAGTGCGAAAAGTGGTTTTTCAACACTAACATAAGTGCAAAAAGTGGTTTTTCAACACTAACACAAGTGCGAAAAGTGGTTTTTCAACACTAACACAAGTGCGAAAAGTGGTTTTTCCACACTAATACAAGTGCAAAAGTGGTTTCCTGCACCAACACAAGTGCGAAAAGTGGTTTTTCAACACCAACACAAGTGCGAAAAGTGGTTTTTCAACACTATCACAAGTGCAAAAAGTGTTTTTTCCACACTAATACAAGTGCTAAAGTGGTTTCCTGCACCAACACAAGTGCGAAAAGTGGTTTTTCAGCACTAACACAAGTGCGAAAAGTGTTTTTTCCACACTAATACAAGTGCAAAAGTAGTTTCCTGCACCAACACAAGTGCGAAAAGTGGTTTTTCAACACTGACACAAGTGCGAAAAGTGTTTTTTCAACACTAACACAAGTGCGAAAAGTGGTTTTTCAACACTAACACAAGTGCGAAAAGTGGTTTTCCACACTAATACAAGTGCAAAAGTGGTTTCCTGCACCAACACAAGTGCAAAAAGTGGTTTTTCAACACTAACACAAGTGCGAAAAGTGGTTTTTCAACACTATCACAAGTACAAAAAGTGGTTTTTCCACACTAATACAAGTGCAAAAGTGGTTTCCTGCACCAACACAAGTGTGAAAAGTGGTTTTTCAACACTAACACAAGTGCGAAAAGTGGTTTTTCAACACTAACACAAGTGCGAAAAGTGGTTTTTCCACACTAATACAATTGCAAAAGTGGTTTCCTGCACCAACACAAGTACGAAAAGTGGTTTTTCAACACTAACATAAGTGCGAAAAGTGGTTTTTCAGCACTAACACAAGTGCGAAAAGTGGTTTTTCAACACTAACACATGTGCGAAAAGTGGTTTTCCACACTAATACAAGTGCAAAAGTGGTTTCCTGCACCAACACAAGTGCGAAAAGTGGTTTTTCAACACTAACACAAGTGCAAAAAGTGGTTTTTCAACACTATCACAAGTGCAAAAAGTGTTTTTTCCACACTAATACAAGTGCAAAAGTGGTTTCCTGCACCAACACAAGTGCGAAAAGTGGTTTTTCAACACTAACACAAGTGCGAAAAGTGGTTTTTCAAAACTAACACAAGTGCGAAAAGTGTTTTTTCAACACTAACACAAATGCGAAAAGTGGTTTTTCCACACTAATACAAATGCAAAAGTGGTTTCCTGCACCAACACAAGTGCGAAAAGTGGTTTTTCAACACTAACACAAGTGCGAAAAGTGGTTTTTCAACACTATCACAAGTGCAAAAAGTGTTTTTTCCACACTAATACAAGTGCAAAAGTGGTTTCCTGCACCAACACAAGTGCGAAAAGTGGTTTTTCAACACTAACACAAGTGCGAAAAGTGGTTTTTCAACACTAACACAAGTGCGAAAAGTGTTTTTTCCACACTAATACAAGTGCAAAAGTGGTTTCCTGCACCAACACAAGTGCGAAAAGTGGTTTTTCAACACTAACACAGGTGCGAAAAGTGGTTTTTCAACACTAACACAAGTGCGAAAAGTGGTTTTTCAACACGAACACAAGTGCGAAAAGTGGTTTTTCAACACTAACACAAGTGCGAAAAGTGGTTTTTCAACACTAACACAAGTGCGAAAAGTGGTTTTTCAACACTAACACAAGTGTGAAAAGTGGTTTTTCAACACTAACACAAGTGCGAAAAGTGGTTTTTCAACACTAACACAAGTGCGAAAAGTGGTTTTTCTACAATAACACAAGTGCGAAAAGTGGTTTTTCCACACTAATACAAGTGCAAAAGTGGTTTCCTGCACCAACACAAGTGCGAAAAGTGGTTTTTCAACACTAACACAAGTGCGAAAAGTGGTTTTTCAACACTAACACAAGTGCGAAAAGTGGTTTTTCAACACTAACACAAGTGCGAAAAGTGTTTTTTCCACACTAATACAAGTGCAAAAGTGGTTTCCTGCACCAACACGAGTGCGAAAAGTGGTTTTTCAACACCAACACAAGTGCGAAAAGTGGTTTTTCAACACTATCACAAGTGCAAAAAGTGGTTTTTCCACACTAATACAAGTGCAAAAGTGGTTTCCTGCACCAACACAAGTGCGAAAAGTGTTTTTTCAATACTAACACAAGTGCGAAAAGTGGTTTTTCAACACTATCACAAGTGCAAAAAGTGTTTTTTCCACACTAATACAAGTGCAAAAGTGGTTTCCTGCACCAACACAAGTGCGAAAAGTGGTTTTTCAACACTAACACAAGTGCTAAAAGTGTTTTTTCCACACTAATACAAGTGCAAAAGTGGTTTCCTGCACCAACACAAGTGCGAAAATTGGTTTTTCAACACTAACACAAGTGCGAAAAGTGGTTTTTCAACACTAACACAAGTGCGAAAAGTGGTTTTTCCACACTAATACAAGTGCAAAAGTGGTTTCCTGCACCAACACAAGTGCGAAAAGTGGTTTTTCAACACTAACACAAGTGCGAAAAGTGGTTTTTCAACACTATCACAAGTGCAAAAAGTGTTTTTTCCACACTAATACAAGTGCAAAAGTGGTTTCCTGCACCAACACAAGTGCGAAAAGTGGTTTTTCAACACTAACACAAGTGCGAAAAGTGGTTTTTCAACACTAACACAAGTGCGAAAAGTGGTTTTTCAACACTAACACAAGTGCGAAAAGTGTTTTTTCCACACTAATACAAGTGCAAAAGTGGTTTCCTGCACCAACACGAGTGCGAAAAGTGGTTTTTCAACACCAACACAAGTGCGAAAAGTGGTTTTTCAACACTATCACAAGTGCAAAAAGTGGTTTTTCCACACTAATACAAGTGCAAAAGTGGTTTCCTGCACCAACACAAGTGCGAAAAGTGTTTTTTCAATACTAACACAAGTGCGAAAAGTGGTTTTTCAACACTATCACAAGTGCAAAAAGTGTTTTTTCCACACTAATACAAGTGCAAAAGTGGTTTCCTGCACCAACACAAGTGCGAAAAGTGGTTTTTCAACACTAACACAAGTGCTAAAAGTGTTTTTTCCACACTAATACAAGTGCAAAAGTGGTTTCCTGCACCAACACAAGTGCGAAAATTGGTTTTTCAACACTAACACAAGTGCGAAAAGTGGTTTTTCAACACTAACACAAGTGCGAAAAGTGGTTTTTCCACACTAATACAAGTGCAAAAGTGGTTTCCTGCACCAACACAAGTGCGAAAAGTGGTTTTTCAACACTAACACAAGTGCGAAAAGTGGTTTTTCAACACTATCACAAGTGCAAAAAGTGTTTTTTCCACACTAATACAAGTGCAAAAGTGGTTTTCTGCACCAACACAAGTGCGAAAAGTGGTTTTTCAACACTAACACAAGTGCGAAAAGTGGTTTTTCAACACTAACACAAGTGCGAAAAGTGGTTTTTCAACACTAACACAAGTGCGAAAAGTGGTTTTTCCACACTAATACAAGTGCAAAAGTGGTTTCCTGCACCAACACAAGTGCGAAAAGTGGTTTTTCAACACTAACACAAGTGCGAAAAGTGGTTTTTCAACACTATCATAAGTGCAAAAAGTGTTTTTTCCACACTAATACAAGTGCAAAAGTGGTTTCCTGCACCAACACAAGTGCGAAAAGTGGTTTTTCAACACTAACACAAGTGCGAAAAGTGGTTTTTCAACACTAACACAAGTGCGAAAAGTGTTTTTTCCACACTAATACAAGTGCAAAAGTGGTTTCCTGCACCAACACAAGTGCGAAAAGTGGTTTTTCAACACTAACACAGGTGCAAAAAGTGGTTTTTCAACACTAACACAAGTGCGAAAAGTGGTTTTTCCACACTAATACAAGTGCAAAAGTGGTTTCCTGCACCAACACAAGTGCGAAAAGTGGTTTTTCAACACTAACATAAGTGCAAAAAGTGGTTTTTCAACACTAACACAAGTGCGAAAAGTGGTTTTTCAACACTAACACAAGTGCGAAAAGTGGTTTTTCCACACTAATACAAGTGCAAAAGTGGTTTCCTGCACCAACACAAGTGCGAAAAGTGGTTTTTCAACACCAACACAAGTGCGAAAAGTGGTTTTTCAACACTATCACAAGTGCAAAAAGTGTTTTTTCCACACTAATACAAGTGCTAAAGTGGTTTCCTGCACCAACACAAGTGCGAAAAGTGGTTTTTCAGCACTAACACAAGTGCGAAAAGTGTTTTTTCCACACTAATACAAGTGCAAAAGTAGTTTCCTGCACCAACACAAGTGCGAAAAGTGGTTTTTCAACACTGACACAAGTGCGAAAAGTGTTTTTTCAACACTAACACAAGTGCGAAAAGTGGTTTTTCAACACTAACACAAGTGCGAAAAGTGGTTTTTCCACACTAATACAAGTGCAAAAGTGGTTTCCTGCACCAACACAAGTGCAAAAAGTGGTTTTTCAACACTAACACAAGTGCGAAAAGTGGTTTTTCAACACTATCACAAGTACAAAAAGTGGTTTTTCCACACTAATACAAGTGCAAAAGTGGTTTCCTGCACCAACACAAGTGTGAAAAGTGGTTTTTCAACACTAACACAAGTGCGAAAAGTGGTTTTTCAACACTAACACAAGTGCGAAAAGTGGTTTTTCCACACTAATACAATTGCAAAAGTGGTTTCCTGCACCAACACAAGTACGAAAAGTGGTTTTTCAACACTAACATAAGTGCGAAAAGTGGTTTTTCAACACTAACACAAGTGCGAAAAGTGGTTTTTCAACACTAACACATGTGCGAAAAGTGGTTTTCCACACTAATACAAGTGCAAAAGTGGTTTCCTGCACCAACACAAGTGCGAAAAGTGGTTTTTCAACACTAACACAAGTGCAAAAAGTGGTTTTTCAACACTATCACAAGTGCAAAAAGTGTTTTTTCCACACTAATACAAGTGCAAAAGTGGTTTCCTGCACCAACACAAGTGCGAAAAGTGGTTTTTCAACACTAACACAAGTGCGAAAAGTGGTTTTTCAAAACTAACACAAGTGCGAAAAGTGGTTTTTCAACACTAACACAAATGCGAAAAGTGGTTTTTCCACACTAATACAAATGCAAAAGTGGTTTCCTGCACCAACACAAGTGCGAAAAGTGGTTTTTCAACACTAACACAAGTGCGAAAAGTGGTTTTTCAACACTATCACAAATGCAAAAAGTGTTTTTTCCACACTAATACAAGTGCAAAAGTGGTTTCTTGCACCAACACAAGTGCGAAAAGTGGTTTTTCAACACTAACACAAGTGCGAAAAGTGGTTTTTCAACACTAACACAAGTGCGAAAAGTGTTTTTTCCACACTAATACAAGTGCAAAAGTGGTTTCCTGCACCAACACAAGTGCGAAAAGTGGTTTTCAACACTAACACAGGTGCGAAAAGTGGTTTTTCAACACTAACACAAGTGCGAAAAGTGGTTTTTCAACACGAACACAAGTGCGAAAAGTGGTTTTTCAACACTAACACAAGTGCGAAAAGTGGTTTTTCAACACTAACACAAGTGCGAAAAGTGGTTTTCAACACTAACACAAGTGCGAAAAGTGGTTTTTCTACACTAACACAAGTGCGAAAAGTGGTTTTTCCACACTAATACAACTGCAAAAGTGGTTTCCTGCACCAACGCAAGTGCGAAAAGTGGTTTTTCAACACTAACACAAGTGCAAAAAGTGGTTTTTCAACACTATCACAAGTGCAAAAAGTGTTTTTTCCACACTAATACAAGTGCAAAAGTGGTTTTCTGCACCAACACAAGTGCGAAAAGTGGTTTTTCAACACTAACACAAGTGCGAAAAGTGGTTTTTCAACACAAACACAAGTGCGAAAAGTGGTTTTTCCACACTAATACCAGTGCAAAAGTGGTTTCCTGCACCAACACAAGTGCGAAAAGTGTTTTTTCAATACTAACACAAGTGCGAAAAGTGGTTTTTCAACACTATCACAAGTGCAAAAAGTGTTTTTTCCACACTAATACAAGTGCAAAAGTGGTTTCCTGCACCAACACAAGTGCAAAAAGTGGTTTTTCAACACTAACACAAGTGCGAAAAGTGGTTTTTCAACACTAACACAAGTGCGAAAAGTTGTTTTTCCACACTAATACAAGTGCAAAAGTGGTTTCCTGCACCAACACAAGTGCGAAAAGTGGTTTTCAAACACTAACACAAGTGCGAAAAGTGGTTTTTCAACACTATCACAAGTGCAAAAAGTGTTTTTTCCAGACTAATACAAGTGCAAAAGTGGTTTCCTGCACCAACACAAGTGCGAAAAGTGGTTTTTCAACACTAACACAAGTGCGAAAAGTGGTTTTTCAACACAAACACAAGTGCGAAAAGTGTTTTTTCAACACCAACACAAGTGCGAAAAGTGGTTTTTCAACACTAACACAAGTGTGAAAAATGGTTTTTCAACACTAACACAAATGCGAAAAGTGGTTTTTCGACACTAATACAAGTGCAAAAGTCGTTTCCTGCACCAACACAAGTGCGAAAAGTGGTTTTTCAACAATAACACAAGTGCGAAAAGTGGTTTTTCCACACTAATACAAGTGCAAAAGTGGTTTCCTGCACCAACACAAGTGCGAAAAGTGGTTTTTCAACACTAACACAAGTGCGAAAAGTGGTTTTTCAACACAAACACAAGTGCGAAAAGTGGTTTTTCCACACTAATACCAGTGCAAAAGTGGTTTCCTGCACCAACACAAGTGCGAAAAGTGGTTTTTCAATACTAACACAAGTGCGAAAAGTGGTTTTTCAACACTATCACAAGTGCAAAAAGTGTTTTTCCCACACTAATACAAGTGCAAAAGTGGTTTCCTGCACCAACACAAGTGTGAAAAGTGGTTTTTCAACACTAACACAAGTGCGAAAAGTGTTTTTTCCACACTAATACAAGTGCAAAAGTGGTTTCCTGCACCAACACAAGTGCGAAAAGTGGTTTTTCAACACTAACACAAGTGCGAAAAGTGGTTTTTCAACACTAACACAAGTGCGAAAAGTGTTTTTTCCACACTAATACAAGTGCAAAAGTGGTTTCCTGCACCAACACAAGTGCGAAAAGTGGTTTTTCAACACTAACACAAGTGCGAAAAGTGGTTTTTCAACACTAACACAAGTGCGAAAAGTGGTTTTTCAACACTAACACAAGTGCGAAAAGTGTTTTTTCCACACTAATACAAGTGCAAAAGTGGTTTCCTGCACCAACACGAGTGCGAAAAGTGGTTTTTCAACACTAACACAAGTGCGAAAAGTGGTTTTTCAACACTATCACAAGTGCAAAAAGTGGTTTTTCCACACTATTACAAGTGCAAAAGTGGTTTCCTGCACCAACACAAGTGCGAAAAGTGTTTTTTCAATACTAACACAAGTGCGAAAAGTGGTTTTTCAACACTATCACAAGTGCAAAAAGTGTTTTTTCCACACTAATACAAGTGCAAAAGTGGTTTCCTGCACCAACACAAGTGCGAAAAGTGGTTTTTCAACACTAACACAAGTGCTAAAAGTGTTTTTTCCACACTAATACAAGTGCAAAAGTGGTTTCCTGCACCAACACAAGTGCGAAAAGTGGTTTTTCAACACTAACACAAGTGCGAAAAGTGGTTTTTCAACACTAACACAAGTGCGAAAAGTGGTTTTTCAACACTAACACAAGTGCGAAAAGTGGTTTTTCCACACTAATACAAGTGCAAAAGTGGTTTCCTGCACCAACAACACAAGTGCGAAAAGTGGTTTTTCAACACTAACACAAGTGCGAAAAGTGGTTTTTCAACACTATCACAAGTGCAAAAAGTGTTTTTTCCACACTAATACAAGTGCAAAAGTGGTTTCCTGCACCAACACAAGTGCGAAAAGTGGTTTTTCAACACTAACACAAGTGCGAAAAGTGGTTTTTCAACACTAACACAAGTGTGAAAAGTGGTTTTTCAACACTAACACAAGTGCGAAAAGTGGTTTTTCCACACTAATACAAGTGCAAAAGTGGTTTCCTGCACCAACACAAGTGCGAAAAGTGGTTTTTCAACACTAACACAAGTGCGAAAAGTGGTTTTTCAACACTATCATAAGTGCAAAAAGTGTTTTTTCCACACTAATACAAGTGCAAAAGTGGTTTCCTGCACCAACACAAGTGCAAAAAGTGGTTTTTCAACACTAACACAAGTGCGAAAAGTGGTTTTTCAACACTAACACAAGTGCGAAAAGTGTTTTTTCCACACTAATACAAGTGCAAAAGTGGTTTCCTGCACCAACACAAGTGCGAAAAGTGGTTTTTCAACACTAACACAGGTGCAAAAAGTGGTTTTTCAACACTAACACAAGTGCGAAAAGTGGTTTTTCCACACTAATACAAGTGCAAAAGTGGTTTCCTGCACCAACACAAGTGCGAAAAGTGGTTTTTCAACACTAACATAAGTGCAAAAAGTGGTTTTTCAACACTAACACAAGTGCGAAAAGTGGTTTTTCAACACTAACACAAGTGCGAAAAGTGGTTTTTCCACACTAATACAAGTGCAAAAGTGGTTTCCTGCACCAACACAAGTGCGAAAAGTGGTTTTTCAACACCAACACAAGTGCGAAAAGTGGTTTTTCAACACTATCACAAGTGCAAAAAGTGATTTTTCCACACTAATACAAGTGCAAAAGTGGTTTCCTGCACCAACAGAAGTGCGAAAAGTGGTTTTTCAACACTAACACAAGTGCGAAAAGTGGTTTTTCAACACTATCACAAGTGCAAAAAGTGTTTTTTCCACACTAATACAAGTGCGAAAAGTGGTTTTTCAGCACTAACACAAGTGCGAAAAGTGTTTTTTCCACACTAATACAAGTGCAAAAGTAGTTTCCTGCACCAACACAAGTGCGAAAAGTGGTTTTTCAACACTGACACAAGTGCGAAAAGTGTTTTTTCAACACTAACACAAGTGCGAAAAGTGGTTTTTCAACACTAACACAAGTGCGAAAAGTGGTTTTTTCCACACTAATACAAGTGCAAAAGTGGTTTCCTGCACCAACACAAGTGCAAAAAGTGGTTTTTCAACACTAACACAAGTGCGAAAAGTGGTTTTTCAACACTATCACAAGTGCAAAAAGTGGTTTTTCCACACTAATACAAGTGCAAAAGTGGTTTCCTGCACCAACACAAGTGTGAAAAGTGGTTTTTCAACACTAACACAAGTGCGAAAAGTGGTTTTTCAACACTAACACAAGTGCGAAAAGTGGTTTTTCCACACTAATACAATTGCAAAAGTGGTTTCCTGCACCAACACAAGTACGAAAAGTGGTTTTTCAACACTAACATAAGTGCGAAAAGTGGTTTTTCCACACTATTAGAAGTGCAAAAGTGGTTTCCTGCACCAACACAAGTGCGAAAAGTGTTTTTTCAATACTAACACAAGTGCGAAAAGTGGTTTTTCAACACTATCACAAGTGCAAAAAGTGTTTTTTCCACACTAATACAAGTGCAAAAGTGGTTTCCTGCACCAACACAAGTGCGAAAAGTGGTTTTTCAACACTAACACAAGTGCTAAAAGTGTTTTTTCCACACTAATACAAGTGCAAAAGTGGTTTCCTGCACCAACACAAGTGCGAAAAGTGGTTTTTCAACACTAACACAAGTGCGAAAAGTGGTTTTTCAACACTAACACAAGTGCGAAAAGTGGTTTTTCAACACTAACACAAGTGCGAAAAGTGGTTTTTCCACACTAATACAAGTGCAAAAGTGGTTTCCTGCACCAACAACACAAGTGCGAAAAGTGGTTTTTCAACACTAACACAAGTGCGAAAAGTGGTTTTTCAACACTATCACAAGTGCAAAAAGTGTTTTTTCCAGACTAATACAAGTGCAAAAGTGGTTTCCTGCACCAACACAAGTGCGAAAAGTGGTTTTTCAACACTAACACAAGTGCGAAAAGTGGTTTTTCAACACAAACACAAGTGCGAAAAGTGTTTTTTCAACACCAACACAAGTGCGAAAAGTGGTTTTTCAACACTAACACAAGTGTGAAAAATGGTTTTTCAACACTAACACAAATGCGAAAAGTGGTTTTTCGACACTAATACAAGTGCAAAAGTCGTTTCCTGCACCAACACAAGTGCGAAAAGTGGTTTTTCAACAATAACACAAGTGCGAAAAGTGGTTTTTCCACACTAATACAAGTGCAAAAGTGGTTTCCTGCACCAACACAAGTGCGAAAAGTGGTTTTTCAACACTAACACAAGTGCGAAAAGTGGTTTTTCAACACAAACACAAGTGCGAAAAGTGGTTTTTCCACACTAATACCAGTGCAAAAGTGGTTTCCTGCACCAACACAAGTGCGAAAAGTGGTTTTTCAATACTAACACAAGTGCGAAAAGTGGTTTTTCAACACTATCACAAGTGCAAAAAGTGTTTTTCCCACACTAATACAAGTGCAAAAGTGGTTTCCTGCACCAACACAAGTGCGAAAAGTGGTTTTTCAACACTAACACAAGTGCGAAAAGTGTTTTTTCCACACTAATACAAGTGCAAAAGTGGTTTCCTGCACCAACACAAGTGCGAAAAGTGGTTTTTCAACACTAACACAAGTGCGAAAAGTGGTTTTTCAACACTAACACAAGTGCGAAAAGTGTTTTTTCCACACTAATACAAGTGCAAAAGTGGTTTCCTGCACCAACACAAGTGCGAAAAGTGGTTTTTCAACACTAACACAAGTGCGAAAAGTGGTTTTTCAACACTAACACAAGTGCGAAAAGTGGTTTTTCAACACTAACACAAGTGCGAAAAGTGTTTTTTCCACACTAATACAAGTGCAAAAGTGGTTTCCTGCACCAACACGAGTGCGAAAAGTGGTTTTTCAACACTAACACAAGTGCGAAAAGTGGTTTTTCAACACTATCACAAGTGCAAAAAGTGGTTTTTCCACACTATTACAAGTGCAAAAGTGGTTTCCTGCACCAACACAAGTGCGAAAAGTGTTTTTTCAATACTAACACAAGTGCGAAAAGTGGTTTTTCAACACTATCACAAGTGCAAAAAGTGTTTTTTCCACACTAATACAAGTGCAAAAGTGGTTTCCTGCACCAACACAAGTGCGAAAAGTGGTTTTTCAACACTAACACAAGTGCTAAAAGTGTTTTTTCCACACTAATACAAGTGCAAAAGTGGTTTCCTGCACCAACACAAGTGCGAAAAGTGGTTTTTCAACACTAACACAAGTGCGAAAAGTGGTTTTTCAACACTAACACAAGTGCGAAAAGTGGTTTTTCAACACTAACACAAGTGCGAAAAGTGGTTTTTCCACACTAATACAAGTGCAAAAGTGGTTTCCTGCACCAACAACACAAGTGCGAAAAGTGGTTTTTCAACACTAACACAAGTGCGAAAAGTGGTTTTTCAACACTATCACAAGTGCAAAAAGTGTTTTTTCCACACTAATACAAGTGCAAAAGTGGTTTCCTGCACCAACACAAGTGCGAAAAGTGGTTTTTCAACACTAACACAAGTGCGAAAAGTGGTTTTTCAACACTAACACAAGTGTGAAAAGTGGTTTTTCAACACTAACACAAGTGCGAAAAGTGGTTTTTCCACACTAATACAAGTGCAAAAGTGGTTTCCTGCACCAACACAAGTGCGAAAAGTGGTTTTTCAACACTAACACAAGTGCGAAAAGTGGTTTTTCAACACTATCATAAGTGCAAAAAGTGTTTTTTCCACACTAATACAAGTGCAAAAGTGGTTTCCTGCACCAACACAAGTGCGAAAAGTGGTTTTTCAACACTAACACAAGTGCGAAAAGTGGTTTTTCAACACTAACACAAGTGCGAAAAGTGTTTTTTCCACACTAATACAAGTGCAAAAGTGGTTTCCTGCACCAACACAAGTGCGAAAAGTGGTTTTTCAACACTAACACAGGTGCAAAAAGTGGTTTTTCAACACTAACACAAGTGCGAAAAGTGGTTTTTCCACACTAATACAAGTGCAAAAGTGGTTTCCTGCACCAACACAAGTGCGAAAAGTGGTTTTTCAACACTAACATAAGTGCAAAAAGTGGTTTTTCAACACTAACACAAGTGCGAAAAGTGGTTTTTCAACACTAACACAAGTGCGAAAAGTGGTTTTTCCACACTAATACAAGTGCAAAAGTGGTTTCCTGCACCAACACAAGTGCGAAAAGTGGTTTTTCAACACCAACACAAGTGCGAAAAGTGGTTTTTCAACACTATCACAAGTGCAAAAAGTGATTTTTCCACACTAATACAAGTGCAAAAGTGGTTTCCTGCACCAACAGAAGTGCGAAAAGTGGTTTTTCAACACTAACACAAGTGCGAAAAGTGGTTTTTCAACACTATCACAAGTGCAAAAAGTGTTTTTTCCACACTAATACAAGTGCTAAAGTGGTTTCCTGCACCAACACAAGTGCGAAAAGTGGTTTTTCAGCACTAACACAAGTGCGAAAAGTGTTTTTTCCACACTAATACAAGTGCAAAAGTAGTTTCCTGCACCAACACAAGTGCGAAAAGTGGTTTTTCAACACTGACACAAGTGCGAAAAGTGTTTTTTCAACACTAACACAAGTGCGAAAAGTGGTTTTTCAACACTAACACAAGTGCGAAAAGTGGTTTTTTCCACACTAATACAAGTGCAAAAGTGGTTTCCTGCACCAACACAAGTGCAAAAAGTGGTTTTTCAACACTAACACAAGTGCGAAAAGTGGTTTTTCAACACTATCACAAGTGCAAAAAGTGGTTTTTCCACACTAATACAAGTGCAAAAGTGGTTTCCTGCACCAACACAAGTGTGAAAAGTGGTTTTTCAACACTAACACAAGTGCGAAAAGTGGTTTTTCAACACTAACACAAGTGCGAAAAGTGGTTTTTCCACACTAATACAATTGCAAAAGTGGTTTCCTGCACCAACACAAGTACGAAAAGTCGTTTTTCAACACTAACATAAGTGCGAAAAGTGGTTTTTCCACACTATTACAAGTGCAAAAGTGGTTTCCTGCACCAACACAAGTGCGAAAAGTGTTTTTTCAATACTAACACAAGTGCGAAAAGTGGTTTTTCAACACTATCACAAGTGCAAAAAGTGTTTTTTCCACACTAATACAAGTGCAAAAGTGGTTTCCTGCACCAACACAAGTGCGAAAAGTGGTTTTTCAACACTAACACAAGTGCTAAAAGTGTTTTTTCCACACTAATACAAGTGCAAAAGTGGTTTCCTGCACCAACACAAGTGCGAAAAGTGGTTTTTCAACACTAACACAAGTGCGAAAAGTGGTTTTTCAACACTAACACAAGTGCGAAAAGTGGTTTTTCAACACTAACACAAGTGCGAAAAGTGGTTTTTCCACACTAATACAAGTGCAAAAGTGGTTTCCTGCACCAACAACACAAGTGCGAAAAGTGGTTTTTCAACACTAACACAAGTGCGAAAAGTGGTTTTTCAACACTATCACAAGTGCAAAAAGTGTTTTTTCCACACTAATACAAGTGCAAAAGTGGTTTCCTGCACCAACACAAGTGCGAAAAGTGGTTTTTCAACACTAACACAAGTGCGAAAAGTGGTTTTTCAACACTAACACAAGTGCGAAAAGTGGTTTTTCAACACTAACACAAGTGCGAAAAGTGGTTTTTCCACACTAATACAAGTGCAAAAGTGGTTTCCTGCACCAACACAAGTGCGAAAAGTGGTTTTTCAACACTAACACAAGTGCGAAAAGTGGTTTTTCAACACTATCATAAGTGCAAAAAGTGTTTTTTCCACACTAATACAAGTGCAAAAGTGGTTTCCTGCACCAACACAAGTGCGAAAAGTGGTTTTTCAACACTAACACAAGTGCGAAAAGTGGTTTTTCAACACTAACACAAGTGCGAAAAGTGTTTTTTCCACACTAATACAAGTGCAAAAGTGGTTTCCTGCACCAACACAAGTGCGAAAAGTGGTTTTTCAACACTAACACAGGTGCAAAAAGTGGTTTTTCAACACTAACACAAGTGCGAAAAGTGGTTTTTCCACACTAATACAAGTGCAAAAGTGGTTTCCTGCACCAACACAAGTGCGAAAAGTGGTTTTTCAACACTAACATAAGTGCAAAAAGTGGTTTTTCAACACTAACACAAGTGCGAAAAGTGGTTTTTCAACACTAACACAAGTGCGAAAAGTGGTTTTTCCACACTAATACAAGTGCAAAAGTGGTTTCCTGCACCAACACAAGTGCGAAAAGTGGTTTTTCAACACCAACACAAGTGCGAAAAGTGGTTTTTCAACACTATCACAAGTGCAAAAAGTGATTTTTCCACACTAATACAAGTGCAAAAGTGGTTTCCTGCACCAACACAAGTGCGAAAAGTGGTTTTTCAACACTAACACAAGTGCGAAAAGTGGTTTTTCAACACTATCACAAGTGCAAAAAGTGTTTTTTCCACACTAATACAAGTGCTAAAGTGGTTTCCTGCACCAACACAAGTGCGAAAAGTGGTTTTTCAGCACTAACACAAGTGCGAAAAGTGTTTTTTCCACACTAATACAAGTGCAAAAGTAGTTTCCTGCACCAACACAAGTGCGAAAAGTGGTTTTTCAACACTGACACAAGTGCGAAAAGTGTTTTTTCAACACTAACACAAGTGCGAAAAGTGGTTTTTCAACACTAACACAAGTGCGAAAAGTGGTTTTTTCCACACTAATACAAGTGCAAAAGTGGTTTCCTGCACCAACACAAGTGCAAAAAGTGGTTTTTCAACACTAACACAAGTGCGAAAAGTGGTTTTTCAACACTATCACAAGTGCAAAAAGTGGTTTTTCCACACTAATACAAGTGCAAAAGTGGTTTCCTGCACCAACACAAGTGTGAAAAGTGGTATTTCAACACTAACACAAGTGCGAAAAGTGGTTTTTCAACACTAACACAAGTGCAAAAAGTGGTTTTTTCCACACTAATACAATTGCAAAAGTGGTTTCCTGCACCAACACAAGTACGAAAAGTGGTTTTTCAACACTAACATAAGTGCGAAAAGTGGTTTTTCAACACTAACACAAGTGCGAAAAGTGGTTTTTCAACACTAACACATGTGCGAAAAGTGGTTTTCCACACTAATACAAGTGCAAAAGTGGTTTCCTGCACCAACACAAGTGCGAAAAGTGGTTTTTCAACACTAACACAAGTGCAAAAAGTGGTTTTTCAACACTATCACAAGTGCAAAAAGTGTTTTTTCCACACTAATACAAGTGCAAAAGCGGTTTCCTGCACCAACACAAGTGCGAAAAGTGGTTTTTCAACACTAACACAAGTGCGAAAAGTGGTTTTTCAAAACTAACACAAGTGCGAAAAGTGGTTTTTCAACACTAACACAAATGTGAAAAGTGGTTTTTCCACACTAATACAAATTCAAAAGTGGTTTCCTGCACCAACACAAGTGCGAAAAGTGGTTTTTCAACACTAACACAAGTGCGAAAAGTGGTTTTTCAACACTATCACAAGTGCAAAAAGTGTTTTTTCCACACTAATACAAGTGCAAAAGTGGTTTCCTGCACCAACACAAGTGCGAAAAGTGGTTTTTCAACACTAACACAAGTGCGAAAAGTGGTTTTTCAACACTAACACAAGTGCGAAAAGTGTTTTTTCCACACTAATACAAGTGCAAAAGTGGTTTCCTGCACCAACACAAGTGCGAAAAGTGGTTTTTCAACACTAACACAGGTGCGAAAAGTGGTTTTTCAACACTAACACAAGTGCGAAAAGTGGTTTTTCAACACTAACACAAGTGCGAAAAGTGGTTTTTCAACACTAACACAAGTGCGAAAAGTGGTTTTTCCACACTAATACAAGTGCAAAAGTAGTTTCCTGCACCAACACAAGTGCGAAAAGTGGTTTTTCAACACTGACACAAGTGCGAAAAGTGTTTTTTCAACACTAACACAAGTGCGAAAAGTGGTTTTTCAACACTAACACAAGTGCGAAAAGTGGTTTTTCCACACTAATACAAGTGCAAAAGTGGTTTCCTGCACCAACACAAGTGCAAAAAGTGGTTTTTCAACACTAACACAAGTGCGAAAAGTGGTTTTTCAACACTATCACAAGTGCAAAAAGTGGTTTTTCCACACTAATACAAGTGCAAAAGTGGTTTCCTGCACCAACACAAGTGTGAAAAGTGGTTTTTCAACACTAACACAAGTGCGAAAAGTGGTTTTTCAACACTAACACAAGTGCGAAAAGTGGTTTTTCCACACTAATACAATTGCAAAAGTGGTTTCCTGCACCAACACAAGTACGAAAAGTGGTTTTTCAACACTAACATAAGTGCGAAAAGTGGTTTTTCAACACTAACACAAGTGCGAAAAGTGGTTTTTCAACACTAACACATGTGCGAAAAGTGGTTTTCCACACTAATACAAGTGCAAAAGTGGTTTCCTGCACCAACACAAGTGCGAAAAGTGGTTTTTCAACACTAACACAAGTGCAAAAAGTGGTTTTTCAACACTATCACAAGTGCAAAAAGTGTTTTTTCCACACTAATACAAGTGCAAAAGCGGTTTCCTGCACCAACACAAGTGCGAAAAGTGGTTTTTCAACACTAACACAAGTGCGAAAAGTGGTTTTTCAAAACTAACACAAGTGCGAAAAGTGGTTTTTCAACACTAACACAAATGCGAAAAGTGGTTTTTCCACACTAATACAAATGCAAAAGTGGTTTCCTGCACCAACACAAGTGCGAAAAGTGGTTTTTCAACACTAACACAAGTGCGAAAAGTGGTTTTTCAACACTATCACAAGTGCAAAAAGTGTTTTTTCCACACTAATACAAGTGCAAAAGTGGTTTCCTGCACCAACACAAGTGCGAAAAGTGGTTTTTCAACACTAACACAAGTGCGAAAAGTGGTTTTTCAACACTAACACAAGTGCGAAAAGTGTTTTTTCCACACTAATACAAGTGCAAAAGTGGTTTCCTGCACCAACACAAGTGCGAAAAGTGGTTTTTCAACACTAACACAGGTGCGAAAAGTGGTTTTTCAACACTAACACAAGTGCGAAAAGTGGTTTTTCAACACTAACACAAGTGCGAAAAGTGGTTTTTCAACACTGACACAAGTGCGAAAAGTGGTTTTTCAACACTAACACAAGTGCGAAAAGTGGTTTTTCAACACTAACACAAGTGCGAAAAGTGGTTTTTCTACACTAACACAAGTGCGAAAAGTGGTTTTTCCACACTAATACAAGTGCAAAAGTGGTTTCCTGCACCAACACAAGTGCGAAAAGTGGTTTTTCAACACTAACACAAGTGCAAAAAGTGGTTTTTCAACACTATCACAAGTGCAAAAAGTGTTTTTTCCACACTAATACAAGTGCAAAAGTGGTTTCCTGCACCAACACAAGTGCGAAAAGTGGTTTTTCAACACTAACACAAGTGCGAAAAGTGGTTTTTCAACACAAACACAAGTGCGAAAAGTGGTTTTTCCACACTAATACCAGTGCAAAAGTGGTTTCCTGCACCAACACAAGTGCGAAAAGTGTTTTTTCAATACTAACACAAGTGCGAAAAGTGGTTTTTCAACACTATCACAAGTGCAAAAAGTGTTTTTTCCACACTAATACAAGTGCAAAAGTGGTTTCCTGCACCAACACAAGTGCGAAAAGTGGTTTTTCAACACTAACACAAGTGCGAAAAGTGTTTTTTCCACACTAATACAAGTGCAAAAGTGGTTTCCTGCACCAACACAAGTGCGAAAAGTGGTTTTTCAACACTAACACAAGTGCGAAAAGTGGTTTTTCAACACTAACACAAGTGTGAAAAGTGGTTTTTCAACACTAACACAAGTGCGAAAAGTGGTTTTTCCACACTAATACAAGTGCAAAAGTGGTTTCCTGCACCAACACAAGTGCAAAAAGTGGTTTTTCAACACTAACACAAGTGCGAAAAGTGGTTTTTCAACACTAACACAAGTGCGAAAAGTTGTTTTTCCACACTAATACAAGTGCAAAAGTGGTTTTCCTGCACCAACACAAGTGCGAAAAGTGGTTTTCAAACACTAACACAAGTGCGAAAAGTGGTTTTTCAACACTATCGCAAGTGCAAAAAGTGTTTTTTCCAGACTAATACAAGTGCAAAAGTGGTTTCCTGCACCAACACAAGTGCAAAAAGTGGTTTTTCAACACTAACACAAGTGCGAAAAGTGGTTTTTCAACACAAACACAAGTGCGAAAAGTGTTTTTTCAACACTAACACAAGTGCGAAAAGTGGTTTTTCAACACTAACACAAGTGCGAAAAATGGTTTTTCAACACTAACACAATTGCGAAAAGTGGTTTTTCGACACTAATACAAGTGCAAAAGTCGTTTCCTGCACCAACACAAGTGCAAAAAGTGGTTTTTCAACAATAACACAAGTGCGAAAAGTGGTTTTTCCACACTAATACAAGTGCAAAAGTGGTTTCCTGCACCAACACAAGTGCGAAAAGTGGTTTTTCAACACTAACGCAAGTGCGAAAAGTGGTTTTTCAACACAAACACAAGTGCGAAAAGTGGTTTTTCCACACTAATACCAGTGCAAAAGTGGTTTCCTGCACCAACACAAGTGCGAAAAGTGGTTTTTCAATACTAACACAAGTGCGAAAAGTGGTTTTTCAACACTATCACAAGTGCAAAAAGTGTTTTTTCCACACTAATACAAGTGCAAAAGTGGTTTCCTGCACCAACACGAGTGCGAAAAGTGGTTTTTCAACACTAACACAAGTGCGAAAAGTGGTTTTTCAACACTATCACAAGTGCAAAAAGTGGTTTTGCCACACTAATACAAGTGCAAAAGTGGTTTCCTGCACCAACACAAGTGCGAAAAGTGTTTTTTCAATACTAACACAAGTGCGAAAAGTGGTTTTTCAACACTATCACAAGTGCAAAAAGTGTTTTTTCCACACTAATACAAGTGCAAAAGTGGTTTCCTGCACCAACACAAGTGCGAAAAGTGGTTTTTCAACACTAACACAAGTGCTAAAAGTGTTTTTTCCACACTAATACAAGTGCAAAAGTGGTTTCCTGCACCAACACAACTGCGAATAGTTGTTTTTCAACACTAACACAAGTGCGAAAAGTGGTTTTTCAACACTAACACAAGTGCGAAAGGTGGTTTTTCAACACTAACACAAGTGCGAAAAGTGGTTTTTCCACACTAATACAAGTGCAAAAGTGGTTTCCTGCACCAACACAAGTGCGAAAAGTGGTTTTTCAACACTAACACAAGTGCGAAAAGTGGTTTTTCAACACTATCACAAGTGCAAAAAGTGTTTTTTCCACACTAATACAAGTGCAAAAGTGGTTTCCTGCACCAACACAAGTGCGAAAAGTGGTTTTTCAACACTAACACAAGTGCGAAAAGTGGTTTTTCAACACTAACACAAGTGCGAAAAGTGGTTTTTCAACACTAACACAAGTGCGAAAAGTGGTTTTTCCACACTAATACAAGTGCAAAAGTGGTTTCCTGCACCAACACAAGTGCGAAAAGTGGTTTTTCAACACTAACACAAGTGCGAAAAGTGGTTTTTCAACACTATCACAAGTGCAAAAAGTGTTTTTTCCACACTAATACAAGTGCAAAAGTGGTTTCCTGCACCAACACAAGTGCGAAAAGTGGTTTTTCAACACTAACACAAGTGCGAAAAGTGGTTTTTCAACACTAACACAAGTGCGAAAAGTGTTTTTTCCACACTAATACAAGTGCAAAAGTGGTTTCCTGCACCAACACAAGTGCGAAAAGCGGTTTTTCAACACTAACACAGGTGCAAAAAGTGGTTTTTCAACACTAACACAAGTGTGAAAAGTGGTTTTTCAACACTAACACAAGTGCGAAAAGTGGTTTTTCAACACTAACACAAGTGCGAAAAGTGGTTTTTCAACACTATCACAAGTGCAAAAAGTATTTGTTCCACACTAATACAAGTGCAAAAGTGGTTTCCTGCACCAACACAAGTGCGAAAAGTGGTTTTTCAACACTAACACAAGTGCGAAAAGTGTTTTTTCCACACTAATACAAGTGCAAAAGTGGTTTCCTGCACCAACACAAGTGCGAAAAGTGGTTTTTCAACACTAACACAAGTGCGAAAAGTTGTTTTTTTTAACACTAACACAAGTGCGAAAAGTGGTTTTTCAACACTAACACAAGTGCGAAAAGTGTTTTTTCCACACTAATACAAGTGCAAAAGTAGTTTCCTGCACCAACACAAGTGCGAAAAGTGGTTTTTCAACACTAACACAAGTGCGAAAAGTGGTTTTTCAACACTATCACAAGGGCAAAAGTGGTTTTTCCACACTAATACAAGTGCAAAAGTGGTTTCCTGCACCAACACAAGTGTGAAAAGTGGTTTTTCAACACTAACACAAGTGCGAAAAGTGGTTTTTCAACACTAAAACAAGTGCGAAAAGTGGTTTTTTCCACACTAATACAATTGCAAAAGTGGTTTCCTGCACCAACACAAATGCGAAAAGTGGTTTTTCAACACTAACATGAGTGCGAAAAGTGGTTTTTCAACACTAACACAAGTGCGAAAAGTGGTTTTTCAACACTAACACAAGTGCGAAAAGTGGTTTTTCCACACTAATACAAGTGCAAAAGTGGTTTCCTGCACCAACACAAGTGCGAAAAGTGGTTTTTCAACACTAACACAAGTGCGAAAAGTGGTTTTTCAACACTATCACAAGTGCAAAAAGTGTTTTTTCCACACTAATACAAGTGCAAAAGTGGTTTCCTGCACCAACACAAGTGCGAAAAGTGGTTTTTCAACACTAACACAAGTGCGAAAAGTGGTTTTTCAACACTAACACAAGTGCGAAAAGTGGTTTTTCAACACTAACACAAGTGCGAAAAGTGGTTTTTCAACACTAACACAAGTGCGAAAAGTGGTTTTTCCACACTAATACAAGTGCAAAAGTGGTTTCCTGCACCAACACAAGTGCGAAAAGTGGTTTTTCAACACTATCATAAGTGCGAAAAGTGGTTTTTCAACACTAACACAAGTGCAAAAAGTGGTTTTTCAACACTAACACAAGTGCGAAAAGTGGTTTTTCAACACTATCACAAGTGCAAAAAGTGGTTTTTCCACACTAATACAAGTGCAAAAGTGGTTTCCTGCACCAACACAAGTGTGAGTAGCGGTTTTTCAACACTAACACAAGTGCGAAAAGTGGTTTTTCAACACTAACACAAGTGCGAAAAGTGTTTTTTCCACACTAATACAAGTGCAAAAGTAGTTTCCTGCACCAACACAAGTGTGAAAAGTGGTTTTTCAACACTGACACAAGTGCGAAAAGTGTTTTTTCAACACTAACACAAGTGCGAAAAGTGGTTTTTCAACACTAACACAAGTGCGAAAAGTGGTTTTTCCACACTAATACAAGTGCAAAAGTGGTTTCCTGCACCAACACAAGTGCAAAAAGTGGTTTTTCAACACTAACACAAGTGCGAAAAGTGGTTTTTCAACACTATCACAAGTGCAAAAAGTGGTTTTTCCACACTAATACAAGTGCAAAAGTGGTTTCCTGCACCAACACAAGTGTGAAAAGTGGTTTTTCAACACTAACACAAGTGCGAAAAGTGGTTTTTCAACACTAACACAAGTGCGAAAAGTGGTTTTTCCACACTAATACAATTGCAAAAGTGGTTTCCTGCACCAACACAAGTACGAAAAGTGGTTTTTCAACACTAACACAAGTGCGAAAAGTGGTTTTTCAACACTAACACAAGTGCGAAAAGTGGTTTTTCAACACTAACACATGTGCGAAAAGTGGTTTTCCACACTAATACAAGTGCAAAAGTGGTTTCCTGCACCAACACAAGTGCGAAAAGTGGTTTTTCAACACTAACACAAGTGCAAAAAGTGGTTTTTCAACACTATCACAAGTGCAAAAAGTGTTTTTTCCACACTAATACAAGTGCAAAAGTGGTTTCCTGCACCAACACAAGTGCGAAAAGTGGTTTTTCAACACTAACACAAGTGCGAAAAGTGGTTTTTCAAAACTAACACAAGTGCGAAAAGTGGTTTTTCAACACTAACACAAATGCGAAAAGTGGTTTTTCCACACTAATACAAATGCAAAAGTGGTTTCCTGCACCAACACAAGTGCGAAAAGTGGTTTTTCAACACTAACACAAGTGCGAAAAGTGGTTTTTCAACACTACCACAAGTGCAAAAAGTGTTTTTTCCACACTAATACAAGTGCAAAAGTGGTTTCCTGCACCAACACAAGTGCGAAAAGTGGTTTTTCAACACTAACACAAGTGCGAAAAGTGGTTTTTCAACACTAACACAAGTGCGAAAAGTGTTTTTTCCACACTAATACAAGTGCAAAAGTGGTTTCCTGCACCAACACAAGTGCGAAAAGTGGTTTTTCAACACTAACACAGGTGCGAAAAGTGGTTTTTCAACACTAACACAAGTGCGAAAAGTGGTTTTTCAACACTAACACAAGTGCGAAAAGTGGTTTTTCAACACTAACACAAGTGCGAAAAGTGGTTTTTCAACACTAACACAAGTGCGAAAAGTGGTTTTTCAACACTAACACAAGTGCGAAAAGTGGTTTTTCTACACTAACACAAGTGCGAAAAGTGGTTTTTCCACACTAATACAAGTGCAAAAGTGGTTTCCTGCACCAACACAAGTGCGAAAAGTGGTTTTTCAACACTAACACAAGTGCAAAAAGTGGTTTTTCAACACTATCACAAGTGCAAAAAGTGTTTTTTCCACACTAATACAAGTGCAAAAGTGGTTTCCTGCACCAACACAAGTGCGAAAAGTGGTTTTTCAACACTAACACAAGTGCGAAAAGTGGTTTTTCAACACAAACACAAGTGCGAAAAGTGGTTTTTCCACACTAATACCAGTGCAAAAGTGGTTTCCTGCACCAACACAAGTGCGAAAAGTGTTTTTTCAATACTAACACAAGTGCGAAAAGTGGTTTTTCAACACTATCACAAGTGCAAAAAGTGTTTTTTCCACACTAATACAAGTGCAAAAGTGGTTTCCTGCACCAACACAAGTGCGAAAAGTGGTTTTTCAACACTAACACAAGTGCGAAAAGTGTTTTTTCCACACTAATACAAGTGCAAAAGTGGTTTCCTGCACCAACACAAGCGCGAAAAGTGGTTTTTCAACACTAACACAAGTGCGAAAAGTGGTTTTTCAACACTAACACAAGTGTGAAAAGTGGTTTTTCAACACTAACACAAGTGCGAAAAGTGGTTTTTCCACACTAATACAAGTGCAAAAGTGGTTTCCTGCACCAACACAAGTGCAAAAAGTGGTTTTTCAACACTAACACAAGTGCGAAAAGTGGTTTTTCAACACTAACACAAGTGCGAAAAGTTGTTTTTCCACACTAATACAAGTGCAAAAGTGGTTTTCCTGCACCAACACAAGTGCGAAAAGTGGTTTTCAAACACTAACACAAGTGCGAAAAGTGGTTTTTCAACACTATCGCAAGTGCAAAAAGTGTTTTTTCCAGACTAATACAAGTGCAAAAGTGGTTTCCTGCACCAACACAAGTGCAAAAAGTGGTTTTTCAACACTAACACAAGTGCGAAAAGTGGTTTTTCAACACAAACACAAGTGCGAAAAGTGTTTTTTCAACACTAACACAAGTGCGAAAAGTGGTTTTTCAACACTAACACAAGTGCGAAAAATGGTTTTTCAACACTAACACAAGTGCGAAAAGTGGTTTTTCGACACTAATACAAGTGCAAAAGTCGTTTCCTGCACCAACACAAGTGCGAAAAGTGGTTTTTCAACAATAACACAAGTGCGAAAAGTGGTTTTTCCACACTAATACAAGTGCAAAAGTGGTTTCCTGCACCAACACAAGTGCGAAAAGTGGTTTTTCAACACTAACGCAAGTGCGAAAAGTGGTTTTTCAACACAAACACAAGTGCGAAAAGTGGTTTTTCCACACTAATACCAGTGCAAAAGTGGTTTCCTGCACCAACACAAGTGCGAAAAGTGGTTTTTCAACACTAACACAAGTGCGAAAAGTGGTTTTTCAACACTATCACAAGTGCAAAAAGTGTTTTTTCCACACTAATACAAGTGCAAAAGTGGTTTCCTGCACCAACACAAGTGCGAAAAGTGGTTTTTCAACACTAACACAAGTGCGAAAAGTGGTTTTTCAACACTAACACAAGTGCGAAAAGTGGTTTTTCAACACTAACACAAGTGCGAAAAGTGTTTTTTCCACACTAATACAAGTGCAAAAGTGGTTTCCTGCACCAACACGAGTGCGAAAAGTGGTTTTTCAACACTAACACAAATGCGAAAAGTGGTTTTTCAACACTAACACAAGTGCGAAAAGTGGTTTTTCAACACTAACACAAGTGCGAAAAGTGGTTTTTCCACACTAATACAAGTGCAAAAGTGGTTTCCTGCACCAACACAAGTGCAAAAAGTGGTTTTTCAACACTAACACAAGTGCGAAAAGTGGTTTTTCAACACTATCACAAGTGCAAAAAGTGGTTTTTCCACACTAATACAAGTGCAAAAGTGGTTTCCTGCACCAACACAAGTGTGAATAGTGGTTTTTCAACACTAACACAAGTTGCGAAAAGTGGTTTTTCAACACTAACACAAGTGCGAAAAGTGTTTTTTCCACACTAATACAAGTGCAAAAGTAGTTTCCTGCACCAACACAAGTGCGAAAAGTGGTTTTTCAACACTGACACAAGTGCGAAAAGTGTTTTTTCAACACTAACACAAGTGCGAAAAGTGGTTTTTCAACACTAACACAAGTGCGAAAAGTGGTTTTTCCACACTAATACAAGTGCAAAAGTGGTTTCCTGCACCAACACAAGTGCAAAAAGTGGTTTTTCCACACTAATACAAGTGCAAAAGTGGTTTCCTGCACCAACACAAGTGCGAAAAGTGTTTTTTCAATACTAACACAAGTGCGAAAAGTGGTTTTTCAACACTATCACAAGTGCAAAAAGTGTTTTTTCCACACTAATACAAGTGCAAAAGTGGTTTCCTGCACCAACACAAGTGCGAAAAGTGGTTTTTCAACACTAACACAAGTGCTAAAAGTGTTTTTTCCACACTAATACAAGTGCAAAAGTGGTTTCCTGCACCAACACAAGTGCGAAAAGTGGTTTTTCAACACTAACACAAGTGCGAAAAGTGGTTTTTCAACACTAACACAAGTGCGAAAAGTGGTTTTTCAACACTAACACAAGTGCGAAAAGTGGTTTTTCCACACTAATACAAGTGCAAAAGTGGTTTCCTGCACCAACACAAGTGCGAAAAGTGGTTTTTCAACACTAACACAAGTGCGAAAAGTGGTTTTTCAACACTATCACAAGTGCAAAAAATGTTTTTTCCACACTAATACAAGTGCAAAAGTGGTTTCCTGCACCAACACAAGTGCGAAAAGTGGTTTTTCAACACTATCACAAGTGCAAAAGTGGTTGTTCCACACTAATACAAGTGCAAAAGTGGTTTCCTGCACCAACACAAGTGCGAAAAGTGGTTTTTCCACACTAATACAAGTGCAAAAGTGGTTTCCTGCACCAACACAAGTGCGAAAAGTGGTTTTTCAACACTAACACAAGTGCGAAAAGTGTTTTTTCCACACTAATACAAGTGCAAAAGTAGTTTCCTGCACCAACACAAGTGCGAAAAGTGGTTTTTCAACACTAACACAAGTGCGAAAAGTGGTTTTTCAACACAAACACAAGTGCGAAAAGTGGTTTTTCCACACTAATACCAGTGCAAAAGTGGTTTCCTGCACCAACACAAGTGCGAAAAGTGTTTTTTCAATACTAACACAAGTGCGAAAAGTGGTTTTTCAACACTATCACAAGTGCAAAAAGTGTTTTTTCCACACTAATACAAGTGCAAAAGTGGTTTCCTGCACCAACACAAGTGCGAAAAGTGGTTTTTCAACACTAACACAAGTGCGAAAAGTGTTTTTTCCACACTAATACAAGTGCAAAAGTGGTTTCCTGCACCAACACAAGCGCGAAAAGTGGTTTTTCAACACTAACACAAGTGCGAAAAGTGGTTTTTCAACACTAACACAAGTGTGAAAAGTGGTTTTTCAACACTAACACAAGTGCGAAAAGTGGTTTTTCCACACTAATACAAGTGCAAAAGTGGTTTCCTGCACCAACACAAGTGCAAAAAGTGGTTTTTCAACACTAACACAAGTGCGAAAAGTGGTTTTTCAACACTAACACAAGTGCGAAAAGTTGTTTTTCCACACTAATACAAGTGCAAAAGTGGTTTTCCTGCACCAACACAAGTGCGAAAAGTGGTTTTCAAACACTAACACAAGTGCGAAAAGTGGTTTTTCAACACTATCGCAAGTGCAAAAAGTGTTTTTTCCAGACTAATACAAGTGCAAAAGTGGTTTCCTGCACCAACACAAGTGCAAAAAGTGGTTTTTCAACACTAACACAAGTGCGAAAAGTGGTTTTTCAACACAAACACAAGTGCGAAAAGTGTTTTTTCAACACTAACACAAGTGCGAAAAGTGGTTTTTCAACACTAACACAAGTGCGAAAAATGGTTTTTCAACACTAACGCAAGTGCGAAAAGTGGTTTTTCGACACTAATACAAGTGCAAAAGTCGTTTCCTGCACCAACACAAGTGCGAAAAGTGGTTTTTCAACAATAACACAAGTGCGAAAAGTGGTTTTTCCACACTAATACAAGTGCAAAAGTGGTTTCCTGCACCAACACAAGTGCGAAAAGTGGTTTTTCAACACTAACGCAAGTGCGAAAAGTGGTTTTTCAACACAAACACAAGTGCGAAAAGTGGTTTTTCCACACTAATACCAGTGCAAAAGTGGTTTCCTGCACCAACACAAGTGCGAAAAGTGGTTTTTCAACACTAACACAAGTGCGAAAAGTGGTTTTTCAACACTATCACAAGTGCAAAAAGTGTTTTTTCCACACTAATACAAGTGCAAAAGTGGTTTCCTGCACCAACACAAGTGCGAAAAGTGGTTTTTCAACACTAACACAAGTGCGAAAAGTGGTTTTTCAACACTAACACAAGTGCGAAAAGTGGTTTTTCAACACTAACACAAGTGCGAAAAGTGTTTTTTCCACACTAATACAAGTGCAAAAGTGGTTTCCTGCACCAACACGAGTGCGAAAAGTGGTTTTTCAACACTAACACAAATGCGAAAAGTGGTTTTTCAACACTAACACAAGTGCGAAAAGTGGTTTTTCAACACTAACACAAGTGCGAAAAGTGGTTTTTCCACACTAATACAAGTGCAAAAGTGGTTTCCTGCACCAACACAAGTGCAAAAAGTGGTTTTTCAACACTAACACAAGTGCGAAAAGTGGTTTTTCAACACTATCACAAGTGCAAAAAGTGGTTTTTCCACACTAATACAAGTGCAAAAGTGGTTTCCTGCACCAACACAAGTGTGAATAGTGGTTTTTCAACACTAACACAAGTTGCGAAAAGTGGTTTTTCAACACTAACACAAGTGCGAAAAGTGTTTTTTCCACACTAATACAAGTGCAAAAGTAGTTTCCTGCACCAACACAAGTGCGAAAAGTGGTTTTTCAACACTGACACAAGTGCGAAAAGTGTTTTTTCAACACTAACACAAGTGCGAAAAGTGGTTTTTCAACACTAACACAAGTGCGAAAAGTGGTTTTTCCACACTAATACAAGTGCAAAAGTGGTTTCCTGCACCAACACAAGTGCAAAAAGTGGTTTTTCCACACTAATACAAGTGCAAAAGTGGTTTCCTGCACCAACACAAGTGCGAAAAGTGTTTTTTCAACACTAACACAAGTGCGAAAAGTGGTTTTTCAACACTATCACAAGTGCAAAAAGTGGTTTTTCCACACTAATACAAGTGCAAAAGTGGTTTCCTGCACCAACACAAGTGTGAATAGTGGTTTTTCAACACTAACACAAGTGCGAAAAGTGGTTTTTCAACACTAACACAAGTGCGAAAAGTGGTTTTTTCCACACTAATACAATTGCAAAAGTGGTTTCCTGCACCAACACAAATGCGAAAAGTGGTTTTTCAACACTAACATGAGTGCGAAAAGTGGTTTTTCAACACTAACACAAGTGCGAAAAGTGGTTTTTCAACACTAACACAAGTGCGAAAAGTGGTTTTTCCACACTAATACAAGTGCAAAAGTTGTTTCCTGCACCAACACAAGTGCGAAAAGTGGTTTTTCAACACTAACACAAGTGCGAAAAGTGGTTTTTCAACAATATCACAAGTGCAAAAAGTGTTTTTTCCACACTAATACAAGTGCAAAAGTGGTTTCCTGCACCAACACAAGTGCGAAAAGTGGTTTTTCAACACTAACACAAGTGCGAAAAGTGGTTTTTCAACACTAACACAAGTGCGAAAAGTGGTTTTTCAACACTAACGCAAGTGCGAAAAGTGGTTTTTCCACACTACTACAAGTGCAAAAGTGGTTTCCTGCACCAACACAAGTGCGAAAAGTGGTTTTTCAACACTAACACAAGTGCGAAAAGTGGTTTTTCAACACTATCACAAGTGCAAAAAGTGTTTTTTCCACACGAATACAAGTGCAAAAGTGGTTTCCTGCACCAACACAAGTGTGAAAAGTGGTTTTTCAACACTAACACAAGTGCGAAAAGTGGTTTTTCAACACTAACACAAGTGCGAAAAGTGTTTTTTCCACACTAATACAAGTGCAAAAGTGGTTTCCTGCACCAACACAAGTGCGAAAAGTGGTTTTTCAACACTAACACAGGTGCAAAAAGTGGTTTTTCAACACTAACACAAGTGCGAAAAGTGGTTTTTCAACACTAACACAAGTGCGAAAAGTGGTTTTTCAACACTAACACAAGTGCGAAAAGTGGTTTTTCAACACTATCACAAGTGCAAAAAGTATTTGTTCCACACTAATACAAGTGCAAAAGTGGTTTCCTGCACCAACACAAGTGCGAAAAGTGGTTTTTCAACACTAACACAAGTGCGAAAAGTGTTTTTTCCACACTAATACAAGTGCAAAAGTGGTTTCCTGCACCAACACAAGTGCGAAAAGTGGTTTTTCAACACTAACACAAGTGCGAAAAGTGGTTTTTTTTAACACTAACACAAGTGCGAAAAGTGGTTTTTCAACACTAACACAAGTGCGAAAAGTGTTTTTTCCACACTAATACAAGTGCAAAAGTGGTTTCCTGCACCAACACAAGTGTGATAAGTGGTTTTTCAACACTAACACAAGTGCGAAAAGTGGTTTTTCAACACTATCACAAGTGCAAGAAGTGGTTTTTCCACACTAATACAAGTGCAAAAGTGGTTTCCTGCACCAACACAAGTGTGAAAAGTGGTTTTTCAACACTAACACAAGTGCGAAAAGTGGTTTTTCAACACTAACACAAGTGCGAAAAGTGGTTTTTTCCACACTAATACAATTGCAAAAGTGGTTTCCTGCACCAACACAAATGCGAAAAGTGGTTTTTCAACACTAACATGAGTGCGAAAAGTGGTTTTTCAACACTAACACAAGTGCGAAAAGTGGTTTTTCAACACTAAAACAAGTGCGAAAAGTGGTTTTTCAACACTAAAACAAGTGCGAAAAGTGGTTTTTCCACACTAATACAAGTGCAAAAGTGGTTTCCTGCACCAACACAAGTGCGAAAAGTGGTTTTTCAACACTAACACAAGTGCGAAAAGTGGTTTTTCAACACTATCACAAGTGCAAAAAGTGTTTTTTCCACACTAATACAAGTGCAAAAGTGGTTTCCTGCACCAACACAAGTGCGAAAAGTGGTTTTTCAACACTAACACAAGTGCAAAAAGTGGTTTTTCAACACTAACACAAGTGCGAAAAGTGGTTTTTCAACACTAACACAAGTGCGAAAAGTGGTTTTTCAACACTATCACAAGTGCAAAAAGTGTTTTTTCCACACTAATACAAGTGCAAAAGTGGTTTCCTGCACCAACACAAGTGCGAAAAGTGGTTTTTCAACACTAACACAAGTGCTAAAAGTGTTTTTTCCACACTAATACAAGTGCAAAAGTGGTTTCCTGCACCAACACAAGTGCGAAAAGTGGTTTTTCAACACTAACACAAGTGCGAAAAGTGGTTTTTCAACACTAACACAAGTGCGAAAAGTGGTTTTTCAACACTAACACAAGTGCGAAAAGTGGTTTTTCCACACTAATACAAGTGCAAAAGTGGTTTCCTGCACCAACACAAGTGCGAAAAGTGGTTTTTCAACACTAACACAAGTGCGAAAAGTGGTTTTTCAACACTATCACAAGTGCAAAAAATGTTTTTTCCACACTAATACAAGTGCAAAAGTGGTTTCCTGCACCAACACAAGTGCGAAAAGTGGTTTTTCAACACTATCACAAGTGCAAAAGTGGTTGTTCCACACTAATACAAGTGCAAAAGTGGTTTCCTGCACCAACACAAGTGCGAAAAGTGGTTTTTCCACACTAATACAAGTGCAAAAGTGGTTTCCTGCACCAACACAAGTGCGAAAAGTGGTTTTTCAACACTAACACAAGTGCGAAAAGTGTTTTTTCCACACTAATACAAGTGCAAAAGTAGTTTCCTGCACCAACACAAGTGCGAAAAGTGGTTTTTCAACACTAACACAAGTGCGAAAAGTGGTTTTTCAACACTATCACAAGTGCAAAAGTGGTTGTTCCACACTAATACAAGTGCAAAAGTGGTTTCCTGCACCAACACAAGTGTGAAAAGTGGTTTTTCAACACTAACACAAGTGCGAAAAGTGGTTTTTCAACACTAAAACAAGTGCGAAAAGTGGTTTTTTCCACACTAATACAATTGCAAAAGTGGTTTCCTGCACCAACACAAATGCGAAAAGTGGTTTTTCAACACTAACATGAGTGCGAAAAGTGGTTTTTCAACACTAACACAAGTGCGAAAAGTGGTTTTTCAACACTAACACAAGTGCGAAAAGTGGTTTTTCCACACTAATACAAGTGCAAAAGTGGTTTCCTGCACCAACACAAGTGCGAAAAGTGGTTTTTCAACACTAACACAAGTGCGAAAAGTGGTTTTTCAACACTATCACAAGTGCAAAAAGTGTTTTTTCCACACTAATACAAGTGCAAAAGTGGTTTCCTGCACCAACACAAGTGCGAAAAGTGGTTTTTCAACACTAACACAAGTGCGAAAAGTGGTTTTCAACACTAACACAAGTGCGAAAAGTGGTTTTTCAACACTAACACAAGTGCGAAAAGTGGTTTTTCAACACTAACACAAGTGCAAAAGTGGTTTCCTGCACCAACACAAGTGCGAAAAGTGGTTTTTCAACACTATCATAAGTGCGAAAAGTGGTTTTTCAACACTAACACAAGTGCGAAAAGTGGTTTTTCAACACTAACACAAGTGCGAAAAGTGGTTTTTCCACATTAATACAAGTGCAAAAGTGGTTTCCTGCACCAACACAAGTGCAAAAAGTGGTTTTTCAACACTAACACAAGTGCGAAAAGTGGTTTTTCAACACTATCACAAGTGCAAAAAGTGGTTTTTCCACACTAATACAAGTGCAAAAGTGGTTTCCTGCACCAACACAAGTGTGAATAATGGTTTTTCAACACTAACACAAGTGCGAAAAGTGGTTTTTCAACACTAACACAAGTGCGAAAAGTGGTTTTTTCCACACTAATACAATTGCAAAAGTGGTTTCTGCACCAACACAAATGCGAAAAGTGGTTTTTCAACACTAACACAAGTGCGAAAAGTGGTTTTTCCACACTAATACAAGTGCAAAAGTGGTTTCCTGCACCAACACAAGTGCAAAAAGTGGTTTTTCAACACTAACACAAGTGCGAAAAGTGGTTTTTCAACACTATCACAAGTGCAAAAAGTGGTTTTTCCACACTAATACAAGTGCAAAAGTGGTTTCCTGCACCAACACAAGTGTGAATAGTGGTTTTTCAACACTAACACAAGTGCGAAAAGTGGTTTTTCAACACTAACACAAGTGCGAAAAGTGGTTTTTTCCACACTAATACAATTGCAAAAGTGGTTTCCTGCACCAACACAAATGCGAAAAGTGGTTTTTCAACACTAACATGAGTGCGAAAAGTGGTTTTTCAACACTAACACAAGTGCGAAAAGTGGTTTTTCAACACTAACACAAGTGCGAAAAGTGGTTTTTCCACACTAATACAAGTGCAAAAGTTGTTTCCTGCACCAACACAAGTGCGAAAAGTGGTTTTTCAACACTAACACAAGTGCGAAAAGTGGTTTTTCAACAATATCACAAGTGCAAAAAGTGTTTTTTCCACACTAATACAAGTGCAAAAGTGGTTTCCTGCACCAACACAAGTGCGAAAAGTGGTTTTTCAACACTAACACAAGTGCGAAAAGTGGTTTTTCAACACTAACACAAGTGCGAAAAGTGGTTTTTCAACACTAACACAAGTGCGAAAAGTGGTTTTTCCACACTACTACAAGTGCAAAAGTGGTTTCCTGCACCAACACAAGTGCGAAAAGTGGTTTTTCAACACTAACACAAGTGCGAAAAGTGGTTTTTCAACACTATCACAAGTGCAAAAAGTGTTTTTTCCACACGAATACAAGTGCAAAAGTGGTTTCCTGCACCAACACAAGTGTGAAAAGTGGTTTTTCAACACTAACACAAGTGCGAAAAGTGGTTTTTCAACACTAACACAAGTGCGAAAAGTGTTTTTTCCACACTAATACAAGTGCAAAAGTGGTTTCCTGCACCAACACAAGTGCGAAAAGTGGTTTTTCAACACTAACACAGGTGCAAAAAGTGGTTTTTCAACACTAACACAAGTGCGAAAAGTGGTTTTTCAACACTAACACAAGTGCGAAAAGTGGTTTTTCAACACTAACACAAGTGCGAAAAGTGGTTTTTCAACACTATCACAAGTGCAAAAAGTATTTGTTCCACACTAATACAAGTGCAAAAGTGGTTTCCTGCACCAACACAAGTGCGAAAAGTGGTTTTTCAACACTAACACAAGTGCGAAAAGTGTTTTTTCCACACTAATACAAGTGCAAAAGTGGTTTCCTGCACCAACACAAGTGCGAAAAGTGGTTTTTCAACACTAACACAAGTGCGAAAAGTGGTTTTTTTTAACACTAACACAAGTGCGAAAAGTGGTTTTTCAACACTAACACAAGTGCGAAAAGTGTTTTTTCCACACTAATACAAGTGCAAAAGTGGTTTCCTGCACCAACACAAGTGTGATAAGTGGTTTTTCAACACTAACACAAGTGCGAAAAGTGGTTTTTCAACACTATCACAAGTGCAAGAAGTGGTTTTTCCACACTAATACAAGTGCAAAAGTGGTTTCCTGCACCAACACAAGTGTGAAAAGTGGTTTTTCAACACTAACACAAGTGCGAAAAGTGGTTTTTCAACACTAACACAAGTGCGAAAAGTGGTTTTTTCCACACTAATACAATTGCAAAAGTGGTTTCCTGCACCAACACAAATGCGAAAAGTGGTTTTTCAACACTAACATGAGTGCGAAAAGTGGTTTTTCAACACTAACACAAGTGCGAAAAGTGGTTTTTCAACACTAAAACAAGTGCGAAAAGTGGTTTTTCAACACTAAAACAAGTGCGAAAAGTGGTTTTTCCACACTAATACAAGTGCAAAAGTGGTTTCCTGCACCAACACAAGTGCGAAAAGTGGTTTTTCAACACTAACACAAGTGCGAAAAGTGGTTTTTCAACACTATCACAAGTGCAAAAAGTGTTTTTTCCACACTAATACAAGTGCAAAAGTGGTTTCCTGCACCAACACAAGTGCGAAAAGTGGTTTTTCAACACTAACACAAGTGCAAAAAGTGGTTTTTCAACACTAACACAAGTGCGAAAAGTGGTTTTTCAACACTAACACAAGTGCGAAAAGTGGTTTTTCAACACTAACACAAGTGCGAAAAGTGGTTTTTCCACACTAATACAAGTGCAAAAGTGGTTTCCTGCACCAACACAAGTGCGAAAAGTGGTTTTTCAACACTATCATAAGTGCGAAAAGTGGTTTTTCAACACTAACACAAGTGCGAAAAGTGGTTTTTCAACACTAACACAAGTGCGAAAAGTGGTTTTTCAACACTAACACAAGTGCGAAAAGTGGTTTTTCCACACTAATACAAGTGCAAAAGTGGTTTCCTGCACCAACACAAGTGCGAAAAGTGGTTTTTCAACACTAACACAAGTGCGAAAAGTGGTTTTTCAACACTAACACAAGTGCGAAAAGTGGTTTTTCAACACTAACACAAGTGCGAAAAGTGGTTTTTCCACACTAATACAAGTGCAAAAGTGGTTTCCTGCACCAACACAAGTGCGAAAAGTGTTTTTTCAACACTAACACAAGTGCGAAAAGTGATTTTTCAACACTATCACAAGTGCAAAAAGTGTTTTTTCCACACTAATAAAAGTGCAAAAGTGGTTTCCTGCACCAACACAAGTGCGAAAAGTGGTTTTTCAACACTAACACAAGTGCGAAAAGTGGTTTTTCAACACTAACACAAGTGCGAAAAGTGTTTTTTCCACACTAATACAAGTGCAAAAGTGGTTTCCTGCACCAACACAAGTGCGAAAAGTGGTTTTTCAACACTAACACAGGTGCAAAAAGTGGTTTTTCAACACTAACACAAGTGCGAAAAGTGGTTTCCTGCACCAACACAAGTGCGAAAAGTGGTTTTTCAACATTAACACAAGTGCGAAAAGTGGTTTTTCAACACTATCACAAGTGCAAAAGTGGTTTTTCCACACTAATACAAGTGCAAAAGTGGTTTCCTGCACCAACACAAGTGCGAAAAGTGGTTTTTCAACATTAATACAAGTGCGAAAAGTGGTTTTTCAACACTATCACAAGTGCAAAAGTGGTTTTTCCACACTAATACAAGTGCAAAAGTGGTTTCCTGCACCAACACAAGTGCGAAAAGTGGTTTTTCAACACTAACACAAGTGCAAAAAGTGGTTTTTCAACACTAACACAAGTGCAAAAAGGGGTTTTTCCACACTAATACAAGTGCAAAAGTGGTTTCCTGCACCAACACAAGTGCGAAAAGTGGTTTTTCAACACTAACACAAGTGCGAAAAGTGTTTTTTCAACACAAACACAAGAGCGAAAAGTGTTTTTTCCACACTAATACAAGTGCAAAAGTGGTTTCCTGTACCAACACAAGTGCGAAAAGTGGTTTTTCAACACTAACACAGGTGTGAAAAGTGGTTTTTCAACACTAACACAAGTGCGAAAAGTGGTTTTTCAACACTAACACAGGTGTGAAAAGTGGTTCTTCAACACTAACACAAGTGCGAAAAGTGGTTTTTCAACACTAACACAAGTGCGAAAAGTGGTTTTTCAACACTAACACAAGTGCGAAAAATGGTTTTTCAACACTAACACAAGTGCGAAAAATGGTTTTTCAACACTAACACAAGTGCGAAAAGTGGTTTTTCCACACTAATACAAGTGCAAAAGTGGTTTCCTGCACCAACACAAGTGCGAAAACTGGTTTTCAACACTAACACAAGTGCGAAAAGTGTTTTTTCCACACTAATACAAGTGCAAAAGTGGTTTCCTGCACCAACACAAGTGCGAAAAGTGGTTTTTCAACACTAACACAAGTGCGAAAAGTGGTTTTTCAACACAAACACAAGTGCGAAAAGTGGTTTTTCCACACTAATACCAGTGCAAAAGTGGTTTCCTGCACCAACACAAGTGCGAAAAGTGGTTTTTCAACACTAACACAAGTGCGAAAAGTGGTTTTTCAACACTATCACAAGTGCAAAAAGTGTTTTTTCAACACTATTACAAGTGCAAAAGTGGTTTCCTGCACCAACACAAGTGCGAAAAGTGGTTTTTCAACACTAACACAAGTGCGAAAAGTGTTTTTTCCACACTAATACAAGTGCAAAAGTGGTTTCCTGCACCAACACAAGTGCGAAAAGTGGTTTTTCAACACTAACACAAGTGCGAAAAGTGGTTTTTCAACACTAACACAAGTGCGAAAAGTGGTTTTTCAACACTATCACAAGTGCAAAAAGTGTTTTTTCCACACTAATACAAGTGCAAAAGCGGTTTCCTGCACCAACACAAGTGTGAAAAGTGGTTTTTCAACACTAACACAAGTGCGAAAAGTGGTTTTTCAAAACTAACACAAGTGCGAAAAGTGGTTTTTCAACACTAACACAAATGCGAAAAGTGGTTTTTCCACACTAATACAAATGCAAAAGTGGTTTCCTGCACCAACACAAGTGCGAAAAGTGGTTTTTCAACACTAACACAAGTGCGAAAAGTGGTTTTTCAACACTATCACAAGTGCAAAAAGTGTTTTTTCCACACTAATACAAGTGCAAAAGTGGTTTCCTGCAACAACACAAGTGCGAAAAGTGGTTTTTCAACACTAACACAAGTGCGAAAAGTGGTTTTTCAACACTAACACAAGTGCGAAAAGTGTTTTTTCCACACTAATACAAGTGCAAAAGTGGTTTCCTGCACCAACACAAGTGCGAAAAGTGGTTTTTCAACACTAACACAGGTGCGAAAAGTGGTTTTTCAACACTAACACAAGTGCGAAAAGTGGTTTTTCAACACTAACACAAGTGCGAAAAGTGGTTTTTCAACACTGACACAAGTGCGAAAAGTGGTTTTTCAACACTAACACAAGTGCGAAAAGTGGTTTTTCAACACTAACACAAGTGCGAAAAGTGGTTTTTCTACACTAACACAAGTGCGAAAAGTGGCTTTTCCACACTAATACAAGTGCAAAAGTGGTTTCCTGCACCAACACAAGTGCGAAAAGTGGTTTTTCAACACTAACACAAGTGCAAAAAGTGGTTTTTCAACACTATCACAAGTGCAAAAAGTGTTTTTTCCACACTAATACAAGTGCAAAAGTGGTTTCCTGCACCAACACAAGTGCGAAAAGTGGTTTTTCAACACTAACACAAGTGCGAAAAGTGGTTTTTCAACACAAACACAAGTGCGAAAAGTGGTTTTTCCACACTAATACCAGTGCAAAAGTGGTTTCCTGCACCAACACAAGTGCGAAAAGTGTTTTTTCAATACTAACACAAGTGCGAAAAGTGGTTTTTCAACACTATCACAAGTGCAAAAAGTGTTTTTTCCACACTAATACAAGTGCAAAAGTGGTTTCCTGCACCAACACAAGTGCGAAAAGTGGTTTTTCAACACTAACACAAGTGCGAAAAGTGTTTTTTCCACACTAATACAAGTGCAAAAGTGGTTTCCTGCACCAACACAAGTGCGAAAAGTGGTTTTTCAACACTAACACAAGTGCGAAAAGTGGTTTTTCAACACTAACACAAGTGTGAAAAGTGGTTTTTCAACACTAACACAAGTGCGAAAAGTGGTTTTTCCACACTAATACAAGTGCAAAAGTGGTTTCCTGCACCAACACAAGTGCAAAAAGTGGTTTTTCAACACTAACACAAGTGCGAAAAGTGGTTTTTCAACACTAACACAAGTGCGAAAAGTTGTTTTTCCACACTAATACAAGTGCAAAAGTGGTTTTCCTGCACCAACACAAGTGCGAAAAGTGGTTTTCAAACACTAACACAAGTGCGAAAAGTGGTTTTTCAACACTATCGCAAGTGCAAAAAGTGTTTTTTCCAGACTAATACAAGTGCAAAAGTGGTTTCCTGCACCAACACAAGTGCAAAAAGTGGTTTTTCAACACTAACACAAGTGCGAAAAGTGGTTTTTCAACACAAACACAAGTGCGAAAAGTGTTTTTTCAACACTAACACAAGTGCGAAAAGTGGTTTTTCAACACTAACACAAGTGCGAAAAATGGTTTTTCAACACTAACACAATTGCGAAAAGTGGTTTTTCGACACTAATACAAGTGCAAAAGTCGTTTCCTGCACCAACACAAGTGCAAAAAGTGGTTTTTCAACAATAACACAAGTGCGAAAAGTGGTTTTTCCACACTAATACAAGTGCAAAAGTGGTTTCCTGCACCAACACAAGTGCGAAAAGTGGTTTTTCAACACTAACGCAAGTGCGAAAAGTGGTTTTTCAACACAAACACAAGTGCGAAAAGTGGTTTTTCCACACTAATACCAGTGCAAAAGTGGTTTCCTGCACCAACACAAGTGCGAAAAGTGGTTTTTCAATACTAACACAAGTGCGAAAAGTGGTTTTTCAACACTATCACAAGTGCAAAAAGTGTTTTTTCCACACTAATACAAGTGCAAAAGTGGTTTCCTGCACCAACACAAGTGCGAAAAGTGGTTTTTCAACACTAACACAAGTGCGAAAAGTGGTTTTTCAACACTAACACAAGTGCGAAAAGTGGTTTTTCAACACTAACACAAGTGCGAAAAGTGTTTTTTCCACACTAATACAAGTGCAAAAGTGGTTTCCTGCACCAACACGAGTGCGAAAAGTGGTTTTTCAACACTAACACAAGTGCGAAAAGTGGTTTTTCAACACTATCACAAGTGCAAAAAGTGGTTTTGCCACACTAATACAAGTGCAAAAGTGGTTTCCTGCACCAACACAAGTGCGAAAAGTGTTTTTTCAATACTAACACAAGTGCGAAAAGTGGTTTTTCAACACTATCACAAGTGCAAAAAGTGTTTTTTCCACACTAATACAAGTGCAAAAGTGGTTTCCTGCACCAACACAAGTGCGAAAAGTGGTTTTTCAACACTAACACAAGTGCTAAAAGTGTTTTTTCCACACTAATACAAGTGCAAAAGTGGTTTCCTGCACCAACACAACTGCGAATAGTGGTTTTTCAACACTAACACAAGTGCGAAAAGTGGTTTTTCAACACTAACACAAGTGCGAAAGGTGGTTTTTCAACACTAACACAAGTGCGAAAAGTGGTTTTTCCACACTAATACAAGTGCAAAAGTGGTTTCCTGCACCAACACAAGTGCGAAAAGTGGTTTTTCAACACTAACACAAGTGCGAAAAGTGGTTTTTCAACACTATCACAAGTGCAAAAAGTGTTTTTTCCACACTAATACAAGTGCAAAAGTGGTTTCCTGCACCAACACAAGTGCGAAAAGTGGTTTTTCAACACTAACACAAGTGCGAAAAGTGGTTTTTCAACACTAACACAAGTGCGAAAAGTGGTTTTTCAACACTAACACAAGTGCGAAAAGTGGTTTTTCCACACTAATACAAGTGCAAAAGTGGTTTCCTGCACCAACACAAGTGCGAAAAGTGGTTTTTCAACACTAACACAAGTGCGAAAAGTGGTTTTTCAACACTATCACAAGTGCAAAAAGTGTTTTTTCCACACTAATACAAGTGCAAAAGTGGTTTCCTGCACCAACACAAGTGCGAAAAGTGGTTTTTCAACACTAACACAAGTGCGAAAAGTGGTTTTTCAACACTAACACAAGTGCGAAAAGTGTTTTTTCCACACTAATACAAGTGCAAAAGTGGTTTCCTGCACCAACACAAGTGCGAAAAGCGGTTTTTCAACACTAACACAGGTGCAAAAAGTGGTTTTTCAACACTAACACAAGTGTGAAAAGTGGTTTTTCAACACTAACACAAGTGCGAAAAGTGGTTTTTCAACACTAACACAAGTGCGAAAAGTGGTTTTTCAACACTATCACAAGTGCAAAAAGTATTTGTTCCACACTAATACAAGTGCAAAAGTGGTTTCCTGCACCAACACAAGTGCGAAAAGTGGTTTTTCAACACTAACACAAGTGCGAAAAGTGTTTTTTCCACACTAATACAAGTGCAAAAGTGGTTTCCTGCACCAACACAAGTGCGAAAAGTGGTTTTTCAACACTAACACAAGTGCGAAAAGTTGTTTTTTTTAACACTAACACAAGTGCGAAAAGTGGTTTTTCAACACTAACACAAGTGCGAAAAGTGTTTTTTCCACACTAATACAAGTGCAAAAGTAGTTTCCTGCACCAACACAAGTGCGAAAAGTGGTTTTTCAACACTAACACAAGTGCGAAAAGTGGTTTTTCAACACTATCACAAGTGCAAAAGTGGTTTTTCCACACTAATACAAGTGCAAAAGTGGTTTCCTGCACCAACACAAGTGTGAAAAGTGGTTTTTCAACACTATCACAAGTGCAAAAGTGGTTTTTCCACACTAATACAAGTGCAAAAGTGGTTTCCTGCACTAACACAAGTGTGAATAATGGTTTTTCAACACTAACACAAGTGCGAAAAGTGGTTTTTCAACACTAACACAAGTGCGAAAAGTGGTTTTTTCCACACTAATACAATTGCAAAAGTGGTTTCTGCACCAACACAAATGCGAAAAGTGGTTTTTCAACACTAACACAAGTGCGAAAAGTGGTTTTTCCACACTAATACAAGTGCAAAAGTGGTTTCCTGCACCAACACAAGTGCAAAAAGTGGTTTTTCAACACTAACACAAGTGCGAAAAGTGGTTTTTCAACACTATCACAAGTGCAAAAAGTGGTTTTTCCACACTAATACAAGTGCAAAAGTGGTTTCCTGCACCAACACAAGTGTGAATAGTGGTTTTTCAACACTAACACAAGTGCGAAAAGTGGTTTTTCAACACTAACACAAGTGCGAAAAGTGGTTTTTTCCACACTAATACAATTGCAAAAGTGGTTTCCTGCACCAACACAAATGCGAAAAGTGGTTTTTCAACACTAACATGAGTGCGAAAAGTGGTTTTTCAACACTAACACAAGTGCGAAAAGTGGTTTTTCAACACTAACACAAGTGCGAAAAGTGGTTTTTCCACACTAATACAAGTGCAAAAGTTGTTTCCTGCACCAACACAAGTGCGAAAAGTGGTTTTTCAACACTAACACAAGTGCGAAAAGTGGTTTTTCAACAATATCACAAGTGCAAAAAGTGTTTTTTCCACACTAATACAAGTGCAAAAGTGGTTTCCTGCACCAACACAAGTGCGAAAAGTGGTTTTTCAACACTAACACAAGTGCGAAAAGTGGTTTTTCAACACTAACACAAGTGCGAAAAGTGGTTTTTCAACACTAACACAAGTGCGAAAAGTGGTTTTTCCACACTACTACAAGTGCAAAAGTGGTTTCCTGCACCAACACAAGTGCGAAAAGTGGTTTTTCAACACTAACACAAGTGCGAAAAGTGGTTTTTCAACACTATCACAAGTGCAAAAAGTGTTTTTTCCACACGAATACAAGTGCAAAAGTGGTTTCCTGCACCAACACAAGTGTGAAAAGTGGTTTTTCAACACTAACACAAGTGCGAAAAGTGGTTTTTCAACACTAACACAAGTGCGAAAAGTGTTTTTTCCACACTAATACAAGTGCAAAAGTGGTTTCCTGCACCAACACAAGTGCGAAAAGTGGTTTTTCAACACTAACACAGGTGCAAAAAGTGGTTTTTCAACACTAACACAAGTGCGAAAAGTGGTTTTTCAACACTAACACAAGTGCGAAAAGTGGTTTTTCAACACTAACACAAGTGCGAAAAGTGGTTTTTCAACACTATCACAAGTGCAAAAAGTATTTGTTCCACACTAATACAAGTGCAAAAGTGGTTTCCTGCACCAACACAAGTGCGAAAAGTGGTTTTTCAACACTAACACAAGTGCGAAAAGTGTTTTTTCCACACTAATACAAGTGCAAAAGTGGTTTCCTGCACCAACACAAGTGCGAAAAGTGGTTTTTCAACACTAACACAAGTGCGAAAAGTGGTTTTTTTTAACACTAACACAAGTGCGAAAAGTGGTTTTTCAACACTAACACAAGTGCGAAAAGTGTTTTTTCCACACTAATACAAGTGCAAAAGTGGTTTCCTGCACCAACACAAGTGTGATAAGTGGTTTTTCAACACTAACACAAGTGCGAAAAGTGGTTTTTCAACACTATCACAAGTGCAAGAAGTGGTTTTTCCACACTAATACAAGTGCAAAAGTGGTTTCCTGCACCAACACAAGTGTGAAAAGTGGTTTTTCAACACTAACACAAGTGCGAAAAGTGGTTTTTCAACACTAACACAAGTGCGAAAAGTGGTTTTTTCCACACTAATACAATTGCAAAAGTGGTTTCCTGCACCAACACAAATGCGAAAAGTGGTTTTTCAACACTAACATGAGTGCGAAAAGTGGTTTTTCAACACTAACACAAGTGCGAAAAGTGGTTTTTCAACACTAAAACAAGTGCGAAAAGTGGTTTTTCAACACTAAAACAAGTGCGAAAAGTGGTTTTTCCACACTAATACAAGTGCAAAAGTGGTTTCCTGCACCAACACAAGTGCGAAAAGTGGTTTTTCAACACTAACACAAGTGCGAAAAGTGGTTTTTCAACACTATCACAAGTGCAAAAAGTGTTTTTTCCACACTAATACAAGTGCAAAAGTGGTTTCCTGCACCAACACAAGTGCGAAAAGTGGTTTTTCAACACTAACACAAGTGCAAAAAGTGGTTTTTCAACACTAACACAAGTGCGAAAAGTGGTTTTTCAACACTAACACAAGTGCGAAAAGTGGTTTTTCAACACTATCACAAGTGCAAAAAGTGTTTTTTCCACACTAATACAAGTGCAAAAGTGGTTTCCTGCACCAACACAAGTGCGAAAAGTGGTTTTTCAACACTAACACAAGTGCTAAAAGTGTTTTTTCCACACTAATACAAGTGCAAAAGTGGTTTCCTGCACCAACACAAGTGCGAAAAGTGGTTTTTCAACACTAACACAAGTGCGAAAAGTGGTTTTTCAACACTAACACAAGTGCGAAAAGTGGTTTTTCAACACTAACACAAGTGCGAAAAGTGGTTTTTCCACACTAATACAAGTGCAAAAGTGGTTTCCTGCACCAACACAAGTGCGAAAAGTGGTTTTTCAACACTAACACAAGTGCGAAAAGTGGTTTTTCAACACTATCACAAGTGCAAAAAATGTTTTTTCCACACTAATACAAGTGCAAAAGTGGTTTCCTGCACCAACACAAGTGCGAAAAGTGGTTTTTCAACACTATCACAAGTGCAAAAGTGGTTGTTCCACACTAATACAAGTGCAAAAGTGGTTTCCTGCACCAACACAAGTGCGAAAAGTGGTTTTTCCACACTAATACAAGTGCAAAAGTGGTTTCCTGCACCAACACAAGTGCGAAAAGTGGTTTTTCAACACTAACACAAGTGCGAAAAGTGTTTTTTCCACACTAATACAAGTGCAAAAGTAGTTTCCTGCACCAACACAAGTGCGAAAAGTGGTTTTTCAACACTAACACAAGTGCGAAAAGTGGTTTTTCAACACTATCACAAGTGCAAAAGTGGTTGTTCCACACTAATACAAGTGCAAAAGTGGTTTCCTGCACCAACACAAGTGTGAAAAGTGGTTTTTCAACACTAACACAAGTGCGAAAAGTGGTTTTTCAACACTAAAACAAGTGCGAAAAGTGGTTTTTTCCACACTAATACAATTGCAAAAGTGGTTTCCTGCACCAACACAAATGCGAAAAGTGGTTTTTCAACACTAACATGAGTGCGAAAAGTGGTTTTTCAACACTAACACAAGTGCGAAAAGTGGTTTTTCAACACTAACACAAGTGCGAAAAGTGGTTTTTCCACACTAATACAAGTGCAAAAGTGGTTTCCTGCACCAACACAAGTGCGAAAAGTGGTTTTTCAACACTAACACAAGTGCGAAAAGTGGTTTTTCAACACTATCACAAGTGCAAAAAGTGTTTTTTCCACACTAATACAAGTGCAAAAGTGGTTTCCTGCACCAACACAAGTGCGAAAAGTGGTTTTTCAACACTAACACAAGTGCGAAAAGTGGTTTTCAACACTAACACAAGTGCGAAAAGTGGTTTTTCAACACTAACACAAGTGCGAAAAGTGGTTTTTCAACACTAACACAAGTGCAAAAGTGGTTTCCTGCACCAACACAAGTGCGAAAAGTGGTTTTTCAACACTATCATAAGTGCGAAAAGTGGTTTTTCAACACTAACACAAGTGCGAAAAGTGGTTTTTCAACACTAACACAAGTGCGAAAAGTGGTTTTTCCACATTAATACAAGTGCAAAAGTGGTTTCCTGCACCAACACAAGTGCAAAAAGTGGTTTTTCAACACTAACACAAGTGCGAAAAGTGGTTTTTCAACACTATCACAAGTGCAAAAAGTGGTTTTTCCACACTAATACAAGTGCAAAAGTGGTTTCCTGCACCAACACAAGTGTGAATAATGGTTTTTCAACACTAACACAAGTGCGAAAAGTGGTTTTTCAACACTAACACAAGTGCGAAAAGTGGTTTTTTCCACACTAATACAATTGCAAAAGTGGTTTCTGCACCAACACAAATGCGAAAAGTGGTTTTTCAACACTAACACAAGTGCGAAAAGTGGTTTTTCCACACTAATACAAGTGCAAAAGTGGTTTCCTGCACCAACACAAGTGCAAAAAGTGGTTTTTCAACACTAACACAAGTGCGAAAAGTGGTTTTTCAACACTATCACAAGTGCAAAAAGTGGTTTTTCCACACTAATACAAGTGCAAAAGTGGTTTCCTGCACCAACACAAGTGTGAATAGTGGTTTTTCAACACTAACACAAGTGCGAAAAGTGGTTTTTCAACACTAACACAAGTGCGAAAAGTGGTTTTTTCCACACTAATACAATTGCAAAAGTGGTTTCCTGCACCAACACAAATGCGAAAAGTGGTTTTTCAACACTAACATGAGTGCGAAAAGTGGTTTTTCAACACTAACACAAGTGCGAAAAGTGGTTTTTCAACACTAACACAAGTGCGAAAAGTGGTTTTTCCACACTAATACAAGTGCAAAAGTTGTTTCCTGCACCAACACAAGTGCGAAAAGTGGTTTTTCAACACTAACACAAGTGCGAAAAGTGGTTTTTCAACAATATCACAAGTGCAAAAAGTGTTTTTTCCACACTAATACAAGTGCAAAAGTGGTTTCCTGCACCAACACAAGTGCGAAAAGTGGTTTTTCAACACTAACACAAGTGCGAAAAGTGGTTTTTCAACACTAACACAAGTGCGAAAAGTGGTTTTTCAACACTAACACAAGTGCGAAAAGTGGTTTTTCCACACTACTACAAGTGCAAAAGTGGTTTCCTGCACCAACACAAGTGCGAAAAGTGGTTTTTCAACACTAACACAAGTGCGAAAAGTGGTTTTTCAACACTATCACAAGTGCAAAAAGTGTTTTTTCCACACGAATACAAGTGCAAAAGTGGTTTCCTGCACCAACACAAGTGTGAAAAGTGGTTTTTCAACACTAACACAAGTGCGAAAAGTGGTTTTTCAACACTAACACAAGTGCGAAAAGTGTTTTTTCCACACTAATACAAGTGCAAAAGTGGTTTCCTGCACCAACACAAGTGCGAAAAGTGGTTTTTCAACACTAACACAGGTGCAAAAAGTGGTTTTTCAACACTAACACAAGTGCGAAAAGTGGTTTTTCAACACTAACACAAGTGCGAAAAGTGGTTTTTCAACACTAACACAAGTGCGAAAAGTGGTTTTTCAACACTATCACAAGTGCAAAAAGTATTTGTTCCACACTAATACAAGTGCAAAAGTGGTTTCCTGCACCAACACAAGTGCGAAAAGTGGTTTTTCAACACTAACACAAGTGCGAAAAGTGTTTTTTCCACACTAATACAAGTGCAAAAGTGGTTTCCTGCACCAACACAAGTGCGAAAAGTGGTTTTTCAACACTAACACAAGTGCGAAAAGTGGTTTTTTTTAACACTAACACAAGTGCGAAAAGTGGTTTTTCAACACTAACACAAGTGCGAAAAGTGTTTTTTCCACACTAATACAAGTGCAAAAGTGGTTTCCTGCACCAACACAAGTGTGATAAGTGGTTTTTCAACACTAACACAAGTGCGAAAAGTGGTTTTTCAACACTATCACAAGTGCAAGAAGTGGTTTTTCCACACTAATACAAGTGCAAAAGTGGTTTCCTGCACCAACACAAGTGTGAAAAGTGGTTTTTCAACACTAACACAAGTGCGAAAAGTGGTTTTTCAACACTAACACAAGTGCGAAAAGTGGTTTTTTCCACACTAATACAATTGCAAAAGTGGTTTCCTGCACCAACACAAATGCGAAAAGTGGTTTTTCAACACTAACATGAGTGCGAAAAGTGGTTTTTCAACACTAACACAAGTGCGAAAAGTGGTTTTTCAACACTAAAACAAGTGCGAAAAGTGGTTTTTCAACACTAAAACAAGTGCGAAAAGTGGTTTTTCCACACTAATACAAGTGCAAAAGTGGTTTCCTGCACCAACACAAGTGCGAAAAGTGGTTTTTCAACACTAACACAAGTGCGAAAAGTGGTTTTTCAACACTATCACAAGTGCAAAAAGTGTTTTTTCCACACTAATACAAGTGCAAAAGTGGTTTCCTGCACCAACACAAGTGCGAAAAGTGGTTTTTCAACACTAACACAAGTGCAAAAAGTGGTTTTTCAACACTAACACAAGTGCGAAAAGTGGTTTTTCAACACTAACACAAGTGCGAAAAGTGGTTTTTCAACACTAACACAAGTGCGAAAAGTGGTTTTTCCACACTAATACAAGTGCAAAAGTGGTTTCCTGCACCAACACAAGTGCGAAAAGTGGTTTTTCAACACTATCATAAGTGCGAAAAGTGGTTTTTCAACACTAACACAAGTGCGAAAAGTGGTTTTTCAACACTAACACAAGTGCGAAAAGTGGTTTTTCAACACTAACACAAGTGCGAAAAGTGGTTTTTCCACACTAATACAAGTGCAAAAGTGGTTTCCTGCACCAACACAAGTGCGAAAAGTGGTTTTTCAACACTAACACAAGTGCGAAAAGTGGTTTTTCAACACTAACACAAGTGCGAAAAGTGGTTTTTCAACACTAACACAAGTGCGAAAAGTGGTTTTTCCACACTAATACAAGTGCAAAAGTGGTTTCCTGCACCAACACAAGTGCGAAAAGTGTTTTTTCAACACTAACACAAGTGCGAAAAGTGATTTTTCAACACTATCACAAGTGCAAAAAGTGTTTTTTCCACACTAATAAAAGTGCAAAAGTGGTTTCCTGCACCAACACAAGTGCGAAAAGTGGTTTTTCAACACTAACACAAGTGCGAAAAGTGGTTTTTCAACACTAACACAAGTGCGAAAAGTGTTTTTTCCACACTAATACAAGTGCAAAAGTGGTTTCCTGCACCAACACAAGTGCGAAAAGTGGTTTTTCAACACTAACACAGGTGCAAAAAGTGGTTTTTCAACACTAACACAAGTGCGAAAAGTGGTTTCCTGCACCAACACAAGTGCGAAAAGTGGTTTTTCAACATTAACACAAGTGCGAAAAGTGGTTTTTCAACACTATCACAAGTGCAAAAGTGGTTTTTCCACACTAATACAAGTGCAAAAGTGGTTTCCTGCACCAACACAAGTGCGAAAAGTGGTTTTTCAACATTAACACAAGTGCGAAAAGTGGTTTTTCAACACTATCACAAGTGCAAAAGTGGTTTTTCCACACTAATACAAGTGCAAAAGTGGTTTCCTGCACCAACACAAGTGCGAAAAGTGGTTTTTCAACACTAACACAAGTGCAAAAAGTGGTTTTTCAACACTAACACAAGTGCAAAAAGGGGTTTTTCCACACTAATACAAGTGCAAAAGTGGTTTCCTGCACCAACACAAGTGCGAAAAGTGGTTTTTCAACACTAACACAAGTGCGAAAAGTGTTTTTTCAACACAAACACAAGAGCGAAAAGTGTTTTTTCCACACTAATACAAGTGCAAAAGTGGTTTCCTGTACCAACACAAGTGCGAAAAGTGGTTTTTCAACACTAACACAGGTGTGAAAAGTGGTTTTTCAACACTAACACAAGTGCGAAAAGTGGTTTTTCAACACTAACACAGGTGTGAAAAGTGGTTCTTCAACACTAACACAAGTGCGAAAAGTGGTTTTTCAACACTAACACAAGTGCGAAAAGTGGTTTTTCAACACTAACACAAGTGCGAAAAATGGTTTTTCAACACTAACACAAGTGCGAAAAATGGTTTTTCAACACTAACACAAGTGCGAAAAGTGGTTTTTCCACACTAATACAAGTGCAAAAGTGGTTTCCTGCACCAACACAAGTGCGAAAACTGGTTTTCAACACTAACACAAGTGCGAAAAGTGTTTTTTCCACACTAATACAAGTGCAAAAGTGGTTTCCTGCACCAACACAAGTGCGAAAAGTGGTTTTTCAACACTAACACAAGTGCGAAAAGTGGTTTTTCAACACAAACACAAGTGCGAAAAGTGGTTTTTCCACACTAATACCAGTGCAAAAGTGGTTTCCTGCACCAACACAAGTGCGAAAAGTGGTTTTTCAACACTAACACAAGTGCGAAAAGTGGTTTTTCAACACTATCACAAGTGCAAAAAGTGTTTTTTCAACACTATTACAAGTGCAAAAGTGGTTTCCTGCACCAACACAAGTGCGAAAAGTGGTTTTTCAACACTAACACAAGTGCGAAAAGTGTTTTTTCCACACTAATACAAGTGCAAAAGTGGTTTCCTGCACCAACACAAGTGCGAAAAGTGGTTTTTCAACACTAACACAAGTGCGAAAAGTGGTTTTTCAACACTAACACAAGTGCGAAAAGTGGTTTTTCAACACTATCACAAGTGCAAAAAGTGTTTTTTCCACACTAATACAAGTGCAAAAGCGGTTTCCTGCACCAACACAAGTGTGAAAAGTGGTTTTTCAACACTAACACAAGTGCGAAAAGTGGTTTTTCAAAACTAACACAAGTGCGAAAAGTGGTTTTTCAACACTAACACAAATGCGAAAAGTGGTTTTTCCACACTAATACAAATGCAAAAGTGGTTTCCTGCACCAACACAAGTGCGAAAAGTGGTTTTTCAACACTAACACAAGTGCGAAAAGTGGTTTTTCAACACTATCACAAGTGCAAAAAGTGTTTTTTCCACACTAATACAAGTGCAAAAGTGGTTTCCTGCAACAACACAAGTGCGAAAAGTGGTTTTTCAACACTAACACAAGTGCGAAAAGTGGTTTTTCAACACTAACACAAGTGCGAAAAGTGTTTTTTCCACACTAATACAAGTGCAAAAGTGGTTTCCTGCACCAACACAAGTGCGAAAAGTGGTTTTTCAACACTAACACAGGTGCGAAAAGTGGTTTTTCAACACTAACACAAGTGCGAAAAGTGGTTTTTCAACACTAACACAAGTGCGAAAAGTGGTTTTTCAACACTGACACAAGTGCGAAAAGTGGTTTTTCAACACTAACACAAGTGCGAAAAGTGGTTTTTCAACACTAACACAAGTGCGAAAAGTGGTTTTTCTACACTAACACAAGTGCGAAAAGTGGTTTTTCCACACTAATACAAGTGCAAAAGTGGTTTCCTGCACCAACACAAGTGCGAAAAGTGGTTTTTCAACACTAACACAAGTGCAAAAAGTGGTTTTTCAACACTATCACAAGTGCAAAAAGTGTTTTTTCCACACTAATACAAGTGCAAAAGTGGTTTCCTGCACCAACACAAGTGCGAAAAGTGGTTTTTCAACACTAACACAAGTGCGAAAAGTGGTTTTTCAACACAAACACAAGTGCGAAAAGTGGTTTTTCCACACTAATACCAGTGCAAAAGTGGTTTCCTGCACCAACACAAGTGCGAAAAGTGTTTTTTCAATACTAACACAAGTGCGAAAAGTGGTTTTTCAACACTATCACAAGTGCAAAAAGTGTTTTTTCCACACTAATACAAGTGCAAAAGTGGTTTCCTGCACCAACACAAGTGCGAAAAGTGGTTTTTCAACACTAACACAAGTGCGAAAAGTGTTTTTTCCACACTAATACAAGTGCAAAAGTGGTTTCCTGCACCAACACAAGTGCGAAAAGTGGTTTTTCAACACTAACACAAGTGCGAAAAGTGGTTTTTCAACACTAACACAAGTGTGAAAAGTGGTTTTTCAACACTAACACAAGTGCGAAAAGTGGTTTTTCCACACTAATACAAGTGCAAAAGTGGTTTCCTGCACCAACACAAGTGCAAAAAGTGGTTTTTCAACACTAACACAAGTGCGAAAAGTGGTTTTTCAACACTAACACAAGTGCGAAAAGTTGTTTTTCCACACTAATACAAGTGCAAAAGTGGTTTTCCTGCACCAACACAAGTGCGAAAAGTGGTTTTCAAACACTAACACAAGTGCGAAAAGTGGTTTTTCAACACTATCGCAAGTGCAAAAAGTGTTTTTTCCAGACTAATACAAGTGCAAAAGTGGTTTCCTGCACCAACACAAGTGCAAAAAGTGGTTTTTCAACACTAACACAAGTGCGAAAAGTGGTTTTTCAACACAAACACAAGTGCGAAAAGTGTTTTTTCAACACTAACACAAGTGCGAAAAGTGGTTTTTCAACACTAACACAAGTGCGAAAAATGGTTTTTCAACACTAACACAATTGCGAAAAGTGGTTTTTCGACACTAATACAAGTGCAAAAGTCGTTTCCTGCACCAACACAAGTGCAAAAAGTGGTTTTTCAACAATAACACAAGTGCGAAAAGTGGTTTTTCCACACTAATACAAGTGCAAAAGTGGTTTCCTGCACCAACACAAGTGCGAAAAGTGGTTTTTCAACACTAACGCAAGTGCGAAAAGTGGTTTTTCAACACAAACACAAGTGCGAAAAGTGGTTTTTCCACACTAATACCAGTGCAAAAGTGGTTTCCTGCACCAACACAAGTGCGAAAAGTGGTTTTTCAATACTAACACAAGTGCGAAAAGTGGTTTTTCAACACTATCACAAGTGCAAAAAGTGTTTTTTCCACACTAATACAAGTGCAAAAGTGGTTTCCTGCACCAACACAAGTGCGAAAAGTGGTTTTTCAACACTAACACAAGTGCGAAAAGTGGTTTTTCAACACTAACACAAGTGCGAAAAGTGGTTTTTCAACACTAACACAAGTGCGAAAAGTGTTTTTTCCACACTAATACAAGTGCAAAAGTGGTTTCCTGCACCAACACGAGTGCGAAAAGTGGTTTTTCAACACTAACACAAGTGCGAAAAGTGGTTTTTCAACACTATCACAAGTGCAAAAAGTGGTTTTGCCACACTAATACAAGTGCAAAAGTGGTTTCCTGCACCAACACAAGTGCGAAAAGTGTTTTTTCAATACTAACACAAGTGCGAAAAGTGGTTTTTCAACACTATCACAAGTGCAAAAAGTGTTTTTTCCACACTAATACAAGTGCAAAAGTGGTTTCCTGCACCAACACAAGTGCGAAAAGTGGTTTTTCAACACTAACACAAGTGCTAAAAGTGTTTTTTCCACACTAATACAAGTGCAAAAGTGGTTTCCTGCACCAACACAACTGCGAATAGTGGTTTTTCAACACTAACACAAGTGCGAAAAGTGGTTTTTCAACACTAACACAAGTGCGAAAGGTGGTTTTTCAACACTAACACAAGTGCGAAAAGTGGTTTTTCCACACTAATACAAGTGCAAAAGTGGTTTCCTGCACCAACACAAGTGCGAAAAGTGGTTTTTCAACACTAACACAAGTGCGAAAAGTGGTTTTTCAACACTATCACAAGTGCAAAAAGTGTTTTTTCCACACTAATACAAGTGCAAAAGTGGTTTCCTGCACCAACACAAGTGCGAAAAGTGGTTTTTCAACACTAACACAAGTGCGAAAAGTGGTTTTTCAACACTAACACAAGTGCGAAAAGTGGTTTTTCAACACTAACACAAGTGCGAAAAGTGGTTTTTCCACACTAATACAAGTGCAAAAGTGGTTTCCTGCACCAACACAAGTGCGAAAAGTGGTTTTTCAACACTAACACAAGTGCGAAAAGTGGTTTTTCAACACTATCACAAGTGCAAAAAGTGTTTTTTCCACACTAATACAAGTGCAAAAGTGGTTTCCTGCACCAACACAAGTGCGAAAAGTGGTTTTTCAACACTAACACAAGTGCGAAAAGTGGTTTTTCAACACTAACACAAGTGCGAAAAGTGTTTTTTCCACACTAATACAAGTGCAAAAGTGGTTTCCTGCACCAACACAAGTGCGAAAAGCGGTTTTTCAACACTAACACAGGTGCAAAAAGTGGTTTTTCAACACTAACACAAGTGTGAAAAGTGGTTTTTCAACACTAACACAAGTGCGAAAAGTGGTTTTTCAACACTAACACAAGTGCGAAAAGTGGTTTTTCAACACTATCACAAGTGCAAAAAGTATTTGTTCCACACTAATACAAGTGCAAAAGTGGTTTCCTGCACCAACACAAGTGCGAAAAGTGGTTTTTCAACACTAACACAAGTGCGAAAAGTGTTTTTTCCACACTAATACAAGTGCAAAAGTGGTTTCCTGCACCAACACAAGCAACACAAGTGCGAAAAGTGGTTTTTCAACACTAACACAAGTGCGAAAAGTTGTTTTTTTTAACACTAACACAAGTGCGAAAAGTGGTTTTTCAACACTAACACAAGTGCGAAAAGTGTTTTTTCCACACTAATACAAGTGCAAAAGTAGTTTCCTGCACCAACACAAGTGCGAAAAGTGGTTTTTCAACACTAACACAAGTGCGAAAAGTGGTTTTTCAACACTATCACAAGTGCAAAAGTGGTTTTTCCACACTAATACAAGTGCAAAAGTGGTTTCCTGCACCAACACAAGTGTGAAAAGTGGTTTTTCAACACTAACACAAGTGCGAAAAGTGGTTTTTCAACACTAAAACAAGTGCGAAAAGTGGTTTTTTCCACACTAATACAATTGCAAAAGTGGTTTCCTGCACCAACACAAATGCGAAAAGTGGTTTTTCAACACTAACATGAGTGCGAAAAGTGGTTTTTCAACACTAACACAAGTGCGAAAAGTGGTTTTTCAACACTAACACAAGTGCGAAAAGTGGTTTTTCCACACTAATACAAGTGCAAAAGTGGTTTCCTGCACCAACACAAGTGCGAAAAGTGGTTTTTCAACACTAACACAAGTGCGAAAAGTGGTTTTTCAACACTATCACAAGTGCAAAAAGTGTTTTTTCCACACTAATACAAGTGCAAAAGTGGTTTCCTGCACCAACACAAGTGCGAAAAGTGGTTTTTCAACACTAACACAAGTGCGAAAAGTGGTTTTTCAACACTAACACAAGTGCGAAAAGTGGTTTTTCAACACTAACACAAGTGCGAAAAGTGGTTTTTCAACACTAACACAAGTGCGAAAAGTGGTTTTTCCACACTAATACAAGTGCAAAAGTGGTTTCCTGCACCAACACAAGTGCGAAAAGTGGTTTTTCAACACTATCATAAGTGCGAAAAGTGGTTTTTCAACACTAACACAAGTGCAAAAAGTGGTTTTTCAACACTAACACAAGTGCGAAAAGTGGTTTTTCAACACTATCACAAGTGCAAAAAGTGGTTTTTCCACACTAATACAAGTGCAAAAGTGGTTTCCTGCACCAACACAAGTGTGAGTAGCGGTTTTTCAACACTAACACAAGTGCGAAAAGTGGTTTTTCAACACTAACACAAGTGCGAAAAGTGTTTTTTCCACACTAATACAAGTGCAAAAGTAGTTTCCTGCACCAACACAAGTGCGAAAAGTGGTTTTTCAACACTGACACAAGTGCGAAAAGTGTTTTTTCAACACTAACACAAGTGCGAAAAGTGGTTTTTCAACACTAACACAAGTGCGAAAAGTGGTTTTTCCACACTAATACAAGTGCAAAAGTGGTTTCCTGCACCAACACAAGTGCAAAAAGTGGTTTTTCAACACTAACACAAGTGCGAAAAGTGGTTTTTCAACACTATCACAAGTGCAAAAAGTGGTTTTTCCACACTAATACAAGTGCAAAAGTGGTTTCCTGCACCAACACAAGTGTGAAAAGTGGTTTTTCAACACTAACACAAGTGCGAAAAGTGGTTTTTCAACACTAACACAAGTGCGAAAAGTGGTTTTTCCACACTAATACAATTGCAAAAGTGGTTTCCTGCACCAACACAAGTACGAAAAGTGGTTTTTCAACACTAACACAAGTGCGAAAAGTGGTTTTTCAACACTAACACAAGTGCGAAAAGTGGTTTTTCAACACTAACACATGTGCGAAAAGTGGTTTTCCACACTAATACAAGTGCAAAAGTGGTTTCCTGCACCAACACAAGTGCGAAAAGTGGTTTTTCAACACTAACACAAGTGCAAAAAGTGGTTTTTCAACACTATCACAAGTGCAAAAAGTGTTTTTTCCACACTAATGCAAGTGCAAAAGTGGTTTCCTGCACCAACACAAGTGCGAAAAGTGGTTTTTCAACACTAACACAAGTGCGAAAAGTGTTTTTTCCACACTAATACAAGTGCAAAAGTGGTTTCCTGCACCAATACAAGTGCGAAAAGTGGTTTTTCAACACTAACACAAGTGCGAAAAGTGGTTTTTCAACACTAACACAAATGCGAAAAGTGGTTTTTCCACACTAATACAAATGCAAAAGTGGTTTCCTGCACCAACACAAGTGCGAAAAGTGGTTTTTCAACACTAACACAAGTGCGAAAAGTGGTTTTTCAACACTATCACAAGTGCAAAAAGTGTTTTTTCCACACTAATACAAGTGCAAAAGTGGTTTCCTGCACCAACACAAGTGCGAAAAGTGGTTTTTCAACACTAACACAAGTGCGAAAAGTGGTTTTTCAACACTAACACAAGTGCGAAAAGTGTTTTTTCCACACTAATACAAGTGCAAAAGTGGTTTCCTGCACCAACACAAGTGCGAAAAGTGGTTTTTCAACACTAACACAGGTGCGAAAAGTGGTTTTTCAACACTAACACAAGTGCGAAAAGTGGTTTTTCAACACTAACACAAGTGCGAAAAGTGGTTTTTCAACACTAACACAAGTGCGAAAAGTGGTTTTTCAACACTAACACAAGTGCGAAAAGTGGTTTTTCAACACTAACACAAGTGCGAAAAGTGGTTTTTCTACACTAACACAAGTGCGAAAAGTGGTTTTTCCACACTAATACAAGTGCAAAAGTGGTTTCCTGCACCAACACAAGTGCGAAAAGTGGTTTTTCAACACTAACACAAGTGCAAAAAGTGGTTTTTCAACACTATCACAAGTGCAAAAAGTGTTTTTTCCACACTACTACAAGTGCAAAAGTGGTTTCCTGCACCAACACAAGTGCGAAAAGTGGTTTTTCAACACTAACACAAGTGCGAAAAGTGGTTTTTCAACACAAACACAAGTGCGAAAAGTGGTTTTTCCACACTAATACCAGTGCAAAAGTGGTTTCCTGCACCAACACAAGTGCGAAAAGTGTTTTTTCAATACTAACACAAGTGCGAAAAGTGGTTTTTCAACACTATCACAAGTGCAAAAAGTGTTTTTTCCACACTAATACAAGTGCAAAAGTGGTTTCCTGCACCAACACAAGTGCGAAAAGTGGTTTTTCAACACTAACACAAGTGCGAAAAGTGTTTTTTCCACACTAATACAAGTGCAAAAGTGGTTTCCTGCACCAACACAAGCGCGAAAAGTGGTTTTTCAACACTAACACAAGTGCGAAAAGTGGTTTTTCAACACTAACACAAGTGTGAAAAGTGGTTTTTCAACACTAACACAAGTGCGAAAAGTGGTTTTTCCACACTAATACAAGTGCAAAAGTGGTTTCCTGCACCAACACAAGTGCAAAAAGTGGTTTTTCAACACTAACACAAGTGCGAAAAGTGGTTTTTCAACACTAACACAAGTGCGAAAAGTTGTTTTTCCACACTAATACAAGTGCAAAAGTGGTTTTCCTGCACCAACACAAGTGCGAAAAGTGGTTTTCAAACACTAACACAAGTGCGAAAAGTGGTTTTTCAACACTATCGCAAGTGCAAAAAGTGTTTTTTCCAGACTAATACAAGTGCAAAAGTGGTTTCCTGCACCAACACAAGTGCAAAAAGTGGTTTTTCAACACTAACACAAGTGCGAAAAGTGGTTTTTCAACACAAACACAAGTGCGAAAAGTGTTTTTTCAACACTAACACAAGTGCGAAAAGTGGTTTTTCAACACTAACACAAGTGCGAAAAATGGTTTTTCAACACTAACACAAGTGCGAAAAGTGGTTTTTCGACACTAATACAAGTGCAAAAGTCGTTTCCTGCACCAACACAAGTGCGAAAAGTGGTTTTTCAACAATAACACAAGTGCGAAAAGTGGTTTTTCCACACTAATACAAGTGCAAAAGTGGTTTCCTGCACCAACACAAGTGCGAAAAGTGGTTTTTCAACACTAACGCAAGTGCGAAAAGTGGTTTTTCAACACAAACACAAGTGCGAAAAGTGGTTTTTCCACACTAATACCAGTGCAAAAGTGGTTTCCTGCACCAACACAAGTGCGAAAAGTGGTTTTTCAATACTAACACAAGTGCGAAAAGTGGTTTTTCAACACTATCACAAGTGCAAAAAGTGTTTTTTCCACACTAATACAAGTGCAAAAGTGGTTTCCTGCACCAACACAAGTGCGAAAAGTGGTTTTTCAACACTAACACAAGTGCGAAAAGTGGTTTTTCAACACTAACACAAGTGCGAAAAGTGGTTTTTCAACACTAACACAAGTGCGAAAAGTGTTTTTTCCACACTAATACAAGTGCAAAAGTGGTTTCCTGCACCAACACGAGTGCGAAAAGTGGTTTTTCAACACTAACACAAATGCGAAAAGTGGTTTTTCAACACTAACACAAGTGCGAAAAGTGGTTTTTCAACACTAACACAAGTGCGAAAAGTGGTTTTTCCACACTAATACAAGTGCAAAAGTGGTTTCCTGCACCAACACAAGTGCAAAAAGTGGTTTTTCAACACTAACACAAGTGCGAAAAGTGGTTTTTCAACACTATCACAAGTGCAAAAAGTGGTTTTTCCACACTAATACAAGTGCAAAAGTGGTTTCCTGCACCAACACAAGTGTGAATAGTGGTTTTTCAACACTAACACAAGTTGCGAAAAGTGGTTTTTCAACACTAACACAAGTGCGAAAAGTGTTTTTTCCACACTAATACAAGTGCAAAAGTAGTTTCCTGCACCAACACAAGTGCGAAAAGTGGTTTTTCAACACTGACACAAGTGCGAAAAGTGTTTTTTCAACACTAACACAAGTGCGAAAAGTGGTTTTTCAACACTAACACAAGTGCGAAAAGTGGTTTTTCCACACTAATACAAGTGCAAAAGTGGTTTCCTGCACCAACACAAGTGCAAAAAGTGGTTTTTCCACACTAATACAAGTGCAAAAGTGGTTTCCTGCACCAACACAAGTGCGAAAAGTGTTTTTTCAATACTAACACAAGTGCGAAAAGTGGTTTTTCAACACTATCACAAGTGCAAAAAGTGTTTTTTCCACACTAATACAAGTGCAAAAGTGGTTTCCTGCACCAACACAAGTGCGAAAAGTGGTTTTTCAACACTAACACAAGTGCTAAAAGTGTTTTTTCCACACTAATACAAGTGCAAAAGTGGTTTCCTGCACCAACACAAGTGCGAAAAGTGGTTTTTCAACACTAACACAAGTGCGAAAAGTGGTTTTTCAACACTAACACAAGTGCGAAAAGTGGTTTTTCAACACTAACACAAGTGCGAAAAGTGGTTTTTCCACACTAATACAAGTGCAAAAGTGGTTTCCTGCACCAACACAAGTGCGAAAAGTGGTTTTTCAACACTAACACAAGTGCGAAAAGTGGTTTTTCAACACTATCACAAGTGCAAAAAATGTTTTTTCCACACTAATACAAGTGCAAAAGTGGTTTCCTGCTCCAACACAAGTGCGAAAAGTGGTTTTTCAACACTATCACAAGTGCAAAAGTGGTTGTTCCACACTAATACAAGTGCAAAAGTGGTTTCCTGCACCAACACAAGTGCGAAAAGTGGTTTTTCCACACTAATACAAGTGCAAAAGTGGTTTCCTGCACCAACACAAGTGCGAAAAGTGGTTTTTCAACACTAACACAAGTGCGAAAAGTGTTTTTTCCACACTAATACAAGTGCAAAAGTAGTTTCCTGCACCAACACAAGTGCGAAAAGTGGTTTTTCAACACTAACACAAGTGCGAAAAGTGGTTTTTCAACACTATCACAAGTGCAAAAGTGGTTGTTCCACACTAATACAAGTGCAAAAGTGGTTTCCTGCACCAACACAAGTGTGAAAAGTGGTTTTTCAACACTAACACAAGTGCGAAAAGTGGTTTTTCAACACTAAAACAAGTGCGAAAAGTGGTTTTTTCCACACTAATACAATTGCAAAAGTGGTTTCCTGCACCAACACAAATGCGAAAAGTGGTTTTTCAACACTAACATGAGTGCGAAAAGTGGTTTTTCAACAATAACACAAGTGCGAAAAGTGGTTTTTCCACACTAATACAAGTGCAAAAGTGGTTTCCTGCACCAACACAAGTGCGAAAAGTGGTTTTTCAACACTAACGCAAGTGCGAAAAGTGGTTTTTCAACACAAACACAAGTGCGAAAAGTGGTTTTTCCACACTAATACCAGTGCAAAAGTGGTTTCCTGCACCAACACAAGTGCGAAAAGTGGTTTTTCAATACTAACACAAGTGCGAAAAGTGGTTTTTCAACACTATCACAAGTGCAAAAAGTGTTTTTTCCACACTAATACAAGTGCAAAAGTGGTTTCCTGCACCAACACAAGTGCGAAAAGTGGTTTTTCAACACTAACACAAGTGCGAAAAGTGGTTTTTCAACACTAACACAAGTGCGAAAAGTGGTTTTTCAACACTAACACAAGTGCGAAAAGTGTTTTTTCCACACTAATACAAGTGCAAAAGTGGTTTCCTGCACCAACACGAGTGCGAAAAGTGGTTTTTCAACACTAACACAAATGCGAAAAGTGGTTTTTCAACACTAACACAAGTGCGAAAAGTGGTTTTTCAACACTAACACAAGTGCGAAAAGTGGTTTTTCCACACTAATACAAGTGCAAAAGTGGTTTCCTGCACCAACACAAGTGCAAAAAGTGGTTTTTCAACACTAACACAAGTGCGAAAAGTGGTTTTTCAACACTATCACAAGTGCAAAAAGTGGTTTTTCCACACTAATACAAGTGCAAAAGTGGTTTCCTGCACCAACACAAGTGTGAATAGTGGTTTTTCAACACTAACACAAGTTGCGAAAAGTGGTTTTTCAACACTAACACAAGTGCGAAAAGTGTTTTTTCCACACTAATACAAGTGCAAAAGTAGTTTCCTGCACCAACACAAGTGCGAAAAGTGGTTTTTCAACACTGACACAAGTGCGAAAAGTGTTTTTTCAACACTAACACAAGTGCGAAAAGTGGTTTTTCAACACTAACACAAGTGCGAAAAGTGGTTTTTCCACACTAATACAAGTGCAAAAGTGGTTTCCTGCACCAACACAAGTGCAAAAAGTGGTTTTTCCACACTAATACAAGTGCAAAAGTGGTTTCCTGCACCAACACAAGTGCGAAAAGTGTTTTTTCAATACTAACACAAGTGCGAAAAGTGGTTTTTCAACACTATCACAAGTGCAAAAAGTGTTTTTTCCACACTAATACAAGTGCAAAAGTGGTTTCCTGCACCAACACAAGTGCGAAAAGTGGTTTTTCAACACTAACACAAGTGCTAAAAGTGTTTTTTCCACACTAATACAAGTGCAAAAGTGGTTTCCTGCACCAACACAAGTGCGAAAAGTGGTTTTTCAACACTAACACAAGTGCGAAAAGTGGTTTTTCAACACTAACACAAGTGCGAAAAGTGGTTTTTCAACACTAACACAAGTGCGAAAAGTGGTTTTTCCACACTAATACAAGTGCAAAAGTGGTTTCCTGCACCAACACAAGTGCGAAAAGTGGTTTTTCAACACTAACACAAGTGCGAAAAGTGGTTTTTCAACACTATCACAAGTGCAAAAAATGTTTTTTCCACACTAATACAAGTGCAAAAGTGGTTTCCTGCACCAACACAAGTGCGAAAAGTGGTTTTTCAACACTATCACAAGTGCAAAAGTGGTTGTTCCACACTAATACAAGTGCAAAAGTGGTTTCCTGCACCAACACAAGTGCGAAAAGTGGTTTTTTCACACTAATACAAGTGCAAAAGTGGTTTCCTGCACCAACACAAGTGCGAAAAGTGGTTTTTCAACACTAACACAAGTGCGAAAAGTGTTTTTTCCACACTAATACAAGTGCAAATGTAGTTTCCTGCACCAACACAAGTGCGAAAAGTGGTTTTTCAACACTAACACAAGTGCGAAAAGTGGTTTTTCAACACTATCACAAGTGCAAAAGTGGTTGTTCCACACTAATACAAGTGCAAAAGTGGTTTCCTGCACCAACACAAGTGTGAAAAGTGGTTTTTCAACACTAACACAAGTGCGAAAAGTGGTTTTTCAACACTAAAACAAGTGCGAAAAGTGGTTTTTTCCACACTAATACAATTGCAAAAGTGGTTTCCTGCACCAACACAAATGCGAAAAGTGGTTTTTCAACACTAACATGAGTGCGAAAAGTGGTTTTTCAACACTAACACAAGTGCGAAAAGTGGATTTCAACACTAACACAAGTTGCGAAAAGTGGTTTTTCAACACTAACACAAGTGCGAAAAGTGTTTTTTCCACACTAATACAAGTGCAAAAGTAGTTTCCTGCACCAACACAAGTGCGAAAAGTGGTTTTTCAACACTGACACAAGTGCGAAAAGTGTTTTTTCAACACTAACACAAGTGCGAAAAGTGGTTTTTCAACACTAACACAAGTGCGAAAAGTGGTTTTTCCACACTAATACAAGTGCAAAAGTGGTTTCCTGCACCAACACAAGTGCAAAAAGTGGTTTTTCCACACTAATACAAGTGCAAAAGTGGTTTCCTGCACCAACACAAGTGCGAAAAGTGTTTTTTCAATACTAACACAAGTGCGAAAAGTGGTTTTTCAACACTATCACAAGTGCAAAAAGTGTTTTTTCCACACTAATACAAGTGCAAAAGTGGTTTCCTGCACCAACACAAGTGCGAAAAGTGGTTTTTCAACACTAACACAAGTGCTAAAAGTGTTTTTTCCACACTAATACAAGTGCAAAAGTGGTTTCCTGCACCAACACAAGTGCGAAAAGTGGTTTTTCAACACTAACACAAGTGCGAAAAGTGGTTTTTCAACACTAACACAAGTGCGAAAAGTGGTTTTTCAACACTAACACAAGTGCGAAAAGTGGTTTTTCCACACTAATACAAGTGCAAAAGTGGTTTCCTGCACCAACACAAGTGCGAAAAGTGGTTTTTCAACACTAACACAAGTGCGAAAAGTGGTTTTTCAACACTATCACAAGTGCAAAAAATGTTTTTTCCACACTAATACAAGTGCAAAAGTGGTTTCCTGCACCAACACAAGTGCGAAAAGTGGTTTTTCAACACTATCACAAGTGCAAAAGTGGTTGTTCCACACTAATACAAGTGCAAAAGTGGTTTCCTGCACCAACACAAGTGCGAAAAGTGGTTTTTCCACACTAATACAAGTGCAAAAGTGGTTTCCTGCACCAACACAAGTGCGAAAAGTGGTTTTTCAACACTAACACAAGTGCGAAAAGTGTTTTTTCCACACTAATACAAGTGCAAAAGTAGTTTCCTGCACCAACACAAGTGCGAAAAGTGGTTTTTCAACACTAACACAAGTGCGAAAAGTGGTTTTTCAACACTATCACAAGTGCAAAAGTGGTTGTTCCACACTAATACAAGTGCAAAAGTGGTTTCCTGCACCAACACAAGTGTGAAAAGTGGTTTTTCAACACTAACACAAGTGCGAAAAGTGGTTTTTCAACACTAAAACAAGTGCGAAAAGTGGTTTTTTCCACACTAATACAATTGCAAAAGTGGTTTCCTGCACCAACACAAATGCGAAAAGTGGTTTTTCAACACTAACATGAGTGCGAAAAGTGGTTTTTCAACAATAACACAAGTGCGAAAAGTGGTTTTTCCACACTAATACAAGTGCAAAAGTGGTTTCCTGCACCAACACAAGTGCGAAAAGTGGTTTTTCAACACTAACGCAAGTGCGAAAAGTGGTTTTTCAACACAAACACAAGTGCGAAAAGTGGTTTTTCCACACTAATACCAGTGCAAAAGTGGTTTCCTGCACCAACACAAGTGCGAAAAGTGGTTTTTCAATACTAACACAAGTGCGAAAAGTGGTTTTTCAACACTATCACAAGTGCAAAAAGTGTTTTTTCCACACTAATACAAGTGCAAAAGTGGTTTCCTGCACCAACACAAGTGCGAAAAGTGGTTTTTCAACACTAACACAAGTGCGAAAAGTGGTTTTTCAACACTAACACAAGTGCGAAAAGTGGTTTTTCAACACTAACACAAGTGCGAAAAGTGTTTTTTCCACACTAATACAAGTGCAAAAGTGGTTTCCTGCACCAACACGAGTGCGAAAAGTGGTTTTTCAACACTAACACAAATGCGAAAAGTGGTTTTTCAACACTAACACAAGTGCGAAAAGTGGTTTTTCAACACTAACACAAGTGCGAAAAGTGGTTTTTCCACACTAATACAAGTGCAAAAGTGGTTTCCTGCACCAACACAAGTGCAAAAAGTGGTTTTTCAACACTAACACAAGTGCGAAAAGTGGTTTTTCAACACTATCACAAGTGCAAAAAGTGGTTTTTCCACACTAATACAAGTGCAAAAGTGGTTTCCTGCACCAACACAAGTGTGAATAGTGGTTTTTCAACACTAACACAAGTTGCGAAAAGTGGTTTTTCAACACTAACACAAGTGCGAAAAGTGTTTTTTCCACACTAATACAAGTGCAAAAGTAGTTTCCTGCACCAACACAAGTGCGAAAAGTGGTTTTTCAACACTGACACAAGTGCGAAAAGTGTTTTTTCAACACTAACACAAGTGCGAAAAGTGGTTTTTCAACACTAACACAAGTGCGAAAAGTGGTTTTTCCACACTAATACAAGTGCAAAAGTGGTTTCCTGCACCAACACAAGTGCAAAAAGTGGTTTTTCCACACTAATACAAGTGCAAAAGTGGTTTCCTGCACCAACACAAGTGCGAAAAGTGTTTTTTCAATACTAACACAAGTGCGAAAAGTGGTTTTTCAACACTATCACAAGTGCAAAAAGTGTTTTTTCCACACTAATACAAGTGCAAAAGTGGTTTCCTGCACCAACACAAGTGCGAAAAGTGGTTTTTCAACACTAACACAAGTGCTAAAAGTGTTTTTTCCACACTAATACAAGTGCAAAAGTGGTTTCCTGCACCAACACAAGTGCGAAAAGTGGTTTTTCAACACTAACACAAGTGCGAAAAGTGGTTTTTCAACACTAACACAAGTGCGAAAAGTGGTTTTTCAACACTAACACAAGTGCGAAAAGTGGTTTTTCCACACTAATACAAGTGCAAAAGTGGTTTCCTGCACCAACACAAGTGCGAAAAGTGGTTTTTCAACACTAACACAAGTGCGAAAAGTGGTTTTTCAACACTATCACAAGTGCAAAAAATGTTTTTTCCACACTAATACAAGTGCAAAAGTGGTTTCCTGCACCAACACAAGTGCGAAAAGTGGTTTTTCAACACTATCACAAGTGCAAAAGTGGTTGTTCCACACTAATACAAGTGCAAAAGTGGTTTCCTGCACCAACACAAGTGCGAAAAGTGGTTTTTCCACACTAATACAAGTGCAAAAGTGGTTTCCTGCACCAACACAAGTGCGAAAAGTGGTTTTTCAACACTAACACAAGTGCGAAAAGTGTTTTTTCCACACTAATACAAGTGCAAAAGTAGTTTCCTGCACCAACACAAGTGCGAAAAGTGGTTTTTCAACACTAACACAAGTGCGAAAAGTGGTTTTTCAACACTATCACAAGTGCAAAAGTGGTTGTTCCACACTAATACAAGTGCAAAAGTGGTTTCCTGCACCAACACAAGTGTGAAAAGTGGTTTTTCAACACTAACACAAGTGCGAAAAGTGGTTTTTCAACACTAAAACAAGTGCGAAAAGTGGTTTTTTCCACACTAATACAATTGCAAAAGTGGTTTCCTGCACCAACACAAATGCGAAAAGTGGTTTTTCAACACTAACATGAGTGCGAAAAGTGGTTTTTCAACACTAACACAAGTGCGAAAAGTGGATTTTCAACACTAACACAAGTGCGAAAAGTGGTTTTTCCACACTAATACAAGTGCAAAAGTGGTTTCCTGCACCAACACAAGTGCGAAAAGTGGTTTTTCAACACTAACACAAGTGCGAAAAGTGGTTTTTCAACACTATCACAAGTGCAAAAAGTGTTTTTTCCACACTAATACAAGTGCAAAAGTGGTTTCCTGCACCAACACAAGTGCGAAAAGTGGTTTTTCAACACTAACACAAGTGCGAAAAGTGTTTTTTCCACACTAATACAAGTGCAAAAGTGGTTTCCTGCACCAACACAAGTGCGAAAAGTGGTTTTTCAACACTAACACAAGTGCGAAAAGTGGTTTTTCAACACTATCACAAGTGCAAAAAGTGGTTTTTCCACACTAATACAAGTGCAAAAGTGGTTTCCTGCACCAACACAAGTGTGAGTAGCGGTTTTTCAACACTAACACAAGTGCAAAAAGTGGTTTTTCAACACTAACACAAGTGCGAAAAGTGTTTTTTCCACACTAATACAAGTGCAAAAGTAGTTTCCTGCACCAACACAAGTGCGAAAAGTGGTTTTTCAACACTGACACAAGTGCGAAAAGTGTTTTTTCAACACTAACACAAGTGCGAAAAGTGGTTTTTCAACACTAACACAAGTGCGAAAAGTGGTTTTTCCACACTAATACAAGTGCAAAAGTGGTTTCCTGCACCAACACAAGTGCAAAAAGTGGTTTTTCAACACTAACACAAGTGCGAAAAGTGGTTTTTCAACACTATCACAAGTGCAAAAAGTGGTTTTTCCACACTAATACAAGTGCAAAAGTGGTTTCCTGCACCAACACAAGTGTGAAAAGTGGTTTTTCAACACTAACACAAGTGCGAAAAGTGGTTTTTCAACACTAACACAAGTGCAAAAAGTGGTTTTTCCACACTAATACAATTGCAAAAGTGGTTTCCTGCACCAACACAAGTACGAAAAGTGGTTTTTCAACACTAACACAAGTGCGAAAAGTGGTTTTTCAACACTAACACAAGTGCGAAAAGTGGTTTTTCAACACTAACACATGTGCGAAAAGTGGTTTTCCACACTAATACAAGTGCAAAAGTGGTTTCCTGCACCAACACAAGTGCGAAAAGTGGTTTTTCAACACTAACACAAGTGCAAAAAGTGGTTTTTCAACACTATCACAAGTGCAAAAAGTGTTTTTTCCACACTAATGCAAGTGCAAAAGTGGTTTCCTGCACCAACACAAGTGCGAAAAGTGGTTTTTCAACACTAACACAAGTGCGAAAAGTGGTTTTTCAAAACTAACACAAGTGCGAAAAGTGGTTTTTCAACACTAACACAAATGCGAAAAGTGGTTTTTCCACACTAATACAAATGCAAAAGTGGTTTCCTGCACCAACACAAGTGCGAAAAGTGGTTTTTCAACACTAACACAAGTGCGAAAAGTGGTTTTTCAACACTATCACAAGTGCAAAAAGTGTTTTTTCCACACTAATACAAGTGCAAAAGTGGTTTCCTGCACCAACACAAGTGCGAAAAGTGGTTTTTCAACACTAACACAAGTGCGAAAAGTGGTTTTTCAACACTAACACAAGTGCGAAAAGTGTTTTTTCCACACTAATACAAGTGCAAAAGTGGTTTCCTGCACCAACACAAGTGCGAAAAGTGGTTTTTCAACACTAACACAGGTGCGAAAAGTGGTTTTTCAACACTAACACAAGTGCGAAAAGTGGTTTTTCAACACTAACACAAGTGCGAAAAGTGGTTTTTCAACACTAACACAAGTGCGAAAAGTGGTTTTTCAACACTAACACAAGTGCGAAAAGTGGTTTTTCAACACTAACACAAGTGCGAAAAGTGGTTTTTCTACACTAACACAAGTGCGAAAAGTGGTTTTTCCACACTAATACAAGTGCAAAAGTGGTTTCCTGCACCAACACAAGTGCGAAAAGTGGTTTTTCAACACTAACACAAGTGCAAAAAGTGGTTTTTCAACACTATCACAAGTGCAAAAAGTGTTTTTTCCACACTAATACAAGTGCAAAAGTGGTTTCCTGCACCAACACAAGTGCGAAAAGTGGTTTTTCAACACTAACACAAGTGCGAAAAGTGGTTTTTCAACACAAACACAAGTGCGAAAAGTGGTTTTTCCACACTAATACCAGTGCAAAAGTGGTTTCCTGCACCAACACAAGTGCGAAAAGTGTTTTTTCAATACTAACACAAGTGCGAAAAGTGGTTTTTCAACACTATCACAAGTGCAAAAAGTGTTTTTTCCACACTAATACAAGTGCAAAAGTGGTTTCCTGCACCAACACAAGTGCGAAAAGTGGTTTTTCAACACTAACACAAGTGCGAAAAGTGTTTTTTCCACACTAATACAAGTGCAAAAGTGGTTTCCTGCACCAACACAAGCGCGAAAAGTGGTTTTTCAACACTAACACAAGTGCGAAAAGTGGTTTTTCAACACTAACACAAGTGTGAAAAGTGGTTTTTCAACACTAACACAAGTGCGAAAAGTGGTTTTTCCACACTAATACAAGTGCAAAAGTGGTTTCCTGCACCAACACAAGTGCAAAAAGTGGTTTTTCAACACTAACACAAGTGCGAAAAGTGGTTTTTCAACACTAACACAAGTGCGAAAAGTTGTTTTTCCACACTAATACAAGTGCAAAAGTGGTTTTCCTGCACCAACACAAGTGCGAAAAGTGGTTTTCAAACACTAACACAAGTGCGAAAAGTGGTTTTTCAACACTATCGCAAGTGCAAAAAGTGTTTTTTCCAGACTAATACAAGTGCAAAAGTGGTTTCCTGCACCAACACAAGTGCAAAAAGTGGTTTTTCAACACTAACACAAGTGCGAAAAGTGGTTTTTCAACACAAACACAAGTGCGAAAAGTGTTTTTTCAACACTAACACAAGTGCGAAAAGTGGTTTTTCAACACTAACACAAGTGCGAAAAATGGTTTTTCAACACTAACACAAGTGCGAAAAGTGGTTTTTCGACACTAATACAAGTGCAAAAGTCGTTTCCTGCACCAACACAAGTGCGAAAAGTGGTTTTTCAACAATAACACAAGTGCGAAAAGTGGTTTTTCCACACTAATACAAGTGCAAAAGTGGTTTCCTGCACCAACACAAGTGCGAAAAGTGGTTTTTCAACACTAACACAGGTGCGAAAAGTGGTTTTTCAACACTAACACAAGTGCGAAAAGTGGTTTTTCAACACTAACACAAGTGCGAAAAGTGGTTTTTCAACACTAACACAAGTGCGAAAAGTGGTTTTTCAACACTAACACAAGTGCGAAAAGTGGTTTTTCAACACTAACACAAGTGCGAAAAGTGGTTTTTCTACACTAACACAAGTGCGAAAAGTGGTTTTTCCACACTAATACAAGTGCAAAAGTGGTTTCCTGCACCAACACAAGTGCGAAAAGTGGTTTTTCAACACTAACACAAGTGCAAAAAGTGGTTTTTCAACACTATCACAAGTGCAAAAAGTGTTTTTTCCACACTAATACAAGTGCAAAAGTGGTTTCCTGCACCAACACAAGTGCGAAAAGTGGTTTTTCAACACTAACACAAGTGCGAAAAGTGGTTTTTCAACACAAACACAAGTGCGAAAAGTGGTTTTTCCACACTAATACCAGTGCAAAAGTGGTTTCCTGCACCAACACAAGTGCGAAAAGTGTTTTTTCAATACTAACACAAGTGCGAAAAGTGGTTTTTCAACACTATCACAAGTGCAAAAAGTGTTTTTTCCACACTAATACAAGTGCAAAAGTGGTTTCCTGCACCAACACAAGTGCGAAAAGTGGTTTTTCAACACTAACACAAGTGCGAAAAGTGTTTTTTCCACACTAATACAAGTGCAAAAGTGGTTTCCTGCACCAACACAAGCGCGAAAAGTGGTTTTTCAACACTAACACAAGTGCGAAAAGTGGTTTTTCAACACTAACACAAGTGTGAAAAGTGGTTTTTCAACACTAACACAAGTGCGAAAAGTGGTTTTTCCACACTAATACAAGTGCAAAAGTGGTTTCCTGCACCAACACAAGTGCAAAAAGTGGTTTTTCAACACTAACACAAGTGCGAAAAGTGGTTTTTCAACACTAACACAAGTGCGAAAAGTTGTTTTTCCACACTAATACAAGTGCAAAAGTGGTTTTCCTGCACCAACACAAGTGCGAAAAGTGGTTTTCAAACACTAACACAAGTGCGAAAAGTGGTTTTTCAACACTATCGCAAGTGCAAAAAGTGTTTTTTCCAGACTAATACAAGTGCAAAAGTGGTTTCCTGCACCAACACAAGTGCAAAAAGTGGTTTTTCAACACTAACACAAGTGCGAAAAGTGGTTTTTCAACACAAACACAAGTGCGAAAAGTGTTTTTTCAACACTAACACAAGTGCGAAAAGTGGTTTTTCAACACTAACACAAGTGCGAAAAATGGTTTTTCAACACTAACACAAGTGCGAAAAGTGGTTTTTCGACACTAATACAAGTGCAAAAGTCGTTTCCTGCACCAACACAAGTGCGAAAAGTGGTTTTTCAACAATAACACAAGTGCGAAAAGTGGTTTTTCCACACTAATACAAGTGCAAAAGTGGTTTCCTGCACCAACACAAGTGCGAAAAGTGGTTTTTCAACACTAACGCAAGTGCGAAAAGTGGTTTTTCAACACAAACACAAGTGCGAAAAGTGGTTTTTCCACACTAATACCAGTGCAAAAGTGGTTTCCTGCACCAACACAAGTGCGAAAAGTGGTTTTTCAATACTAACACAAGTGCGAAAAGTGGTTTTTCAACACTATCACAAGTGCAAAAAGTGTTTTTTCCACACTAATACAAGTGCAAAAGTGGTTTCCTGCACCAACACAAGTGCGAAAAGTGGTTTTTCAACACTAACACAAGTGCGAAAAGTGGTTTTTCAACACTAACACAAGTGCGAAAAGTGGTTTTTCAACACTAACACAAGTGCGAAAAGTGTTTTTTCCACACTAATACAAGTGCAAAAGTGGTTTCCTGCACCAACACGAGTGCGAAAAGTGGTTTTTCAACACTAACACAAATGCGAAAAGTGGTTTTTCAACACTAACACAAGTGCGAAAAGTGGTTTTTCAACACTAACACAAGTGCGAAAAGTGGTTTTTCCACACTAATACAAGTGCAAAAGTGGTTTCCTGCACCAACACAAGTGCAAAAAGTGGTTTTTCAACACTAACACAAGTGCGAAAAGTGGTTTTTCAACACTATCACAAGTGCAAAAAGTGGTTTTTCCACACTAATACAAGTGCAAAAGTGGTTTCCTGCACCAACACAAGTGTGAATAGTGGTTTTTCAACACTAACACAAGTTGCGAAAAGTGGTTTTTCAACACTAACACAAGTGCGAAAAGTGTTTTTTCCACACTAATACAAGTGCAAAAGTAGTTTCCTGCACCAACACAAGTGCGAAAAGTGGTTTTTCAACACTGACACAAGTGCGAAAAGTGTTTTTTCAACACTAACACAAGTGCGAAAAGTGGTTTTTCAACACTAACTCAAGTGCGAAAAGTGGTTTTTCCACACTAATACAAGTGCAAAAGTGGTTTCCTGCACCAACACAAGTGCAAAAAGTGGTTTTTCCACACTAATACAAGTGCAAAAGTGGTTTCCTGCACCAACACAAGTGCGAAAAGTGTTTTTTCAATACTAACACAAGTGCGAAAAGTGGTTTTTCAACACTATCACAAGTGCAAAAAGTGTTTTTTCCACACTAATACAAGTGCAAAAGTGGTTTCCTGCACCAACACAAGTGCGAAAAGTGGTTTTTCAACACTATCACAAGTGCAAAAGTGGTTGTTCCACACTAATACAAGTGCAAAAGTGGTTTCCTGCACCAACACAAGTGCGAAAAGTGGTTTTTCCACACTAATACAAGTGCAAAAGTGGTTTCCTGCACCAACACAAGTGCGAAAAGTGGTTTTTCAACACTAACACAAGTGCGAAAAGTGTTTTTTCCACACTAATACAAGTGCAAAAGTAGTTTCCTGCACCAACACAAGTGCGAAAAGTGGTTTTTCAACACTAACACAAGTGCGAAAAGTGGTTTTTCAACACTATCACAAGTGCAAAAGTGGTTGTTCCACACTAATACAAGTGCAAAAGTGGTTTACTGCACCAACACAAGTGTGAAAAGTGGTTTTTCAACACTAACACAAGTGCGAAAAGTGGTTTTTCAACACTAAAACAAGTGCGAAAAGTGGTTTTTTCCACACTAATACAATTGCAAAAGTGGTTTCCTGCACCAACACAAATGCGAAAAGTGGTTTTTCAACACTAACATGAGTGCGAAAAGTGGTTTTTCAACACTAACACAAGTGCGAAAAGTGGTTTTTCAACACTAACACAAGTGCGAAAAGTGGTTTTTCCACACTAATACAAGTGCAAAAGTGGTTTCCTGCACCAACACAAGTGCGAAAAGTGGTTTTTCAACACTAACACAAGTGCGAAAAGTGGTTTTTCAACACTATCACAAGTGCAAAAAGTGTTTTTTCCACACTAATACAAGTGCAAAAGTGGTTTCCTGCACCAACACAAGTGCGAAAAGTGGTTTTTCAACACTAACACAAGTGCGAAAAGTGGTTTTCAACACTAACACAAGTGCGAAAAGTGGTTTTTCAACACTAACACAAGTGCGAAAAGTGGTTTTTCAACACTAACACAAGTGCAAAAGTGGTTTCCTGCACCAACACAAGTGCGAAAAGTGGTTTTTCAACACTATCATAAGTGCGAAAAGTGGTTTTTCAACACTAACACAAGTGCGAAAAGTGGTTTTTCAACACTAACACAAGTGCGAAAAGTGGTTTTTCCACATTAATACAAGTGCAAAAGTGGTTTCCTGCACCAACACAAGTGCAAAAAGTGGTTTTTCAACACTAACACAAGTGCGAAAAGTGGTTTTTCAACACTATCACAAGTGCAAAAAGTGGTTTTTCCACACTAATACAAGTGCAAAAGTGGTTTCCTGCACCAACACAAGTGTGAATAATGGTTTTTCAACACTAACACAAGTGCGAAAAGTGGTTTTTCAACACTAACACAAGTGCGAAAAGTGGTTTTTTCCACACTAATACAATTGCAAAAGTGGTTTCCTGCACCAACACAAATGCGAAAAGTGGTTTTTCAACACTAACACAAGTGCGAAAAGTGGTTTTTCCACACTAATACAAGTGCAAAAGTGGTTTCCTGCACCAACACAAGTGCAAAAAGTGGTTTTTCAACACTAACACAAGTGCGAAAAGTGGTTTTTCAACACTATCACAAGTGCAAAAAGTGGTTTTTCCACACTAATACAAGTGCAAAAGTGGTTTCCTGCACCAACACAAGTGTGAATAGTGGTTTTTCAACACTAACACAAGTGCGAAAAGTGGTTTTTCAACACTAACACAAGTGCGAAAAGTGGTTTTTTCCACACTAATACAATTGCAAAAGTGGTTTCCTGCACCAACACAAATGCGAAAAGTGGTTTTTCAACACTAACATGAGTGCGAAAAGTGGTTTTTCAACACTAACACAAGTGCGAAAAGTGGTTTTTCAACACTAACACAAGTGCGAAAAGTGGTTTTTCCACACTAATACAAGTGCAAAAGTTGTTTCCTGCACCAACACAAGTGCGAAAAGTGGTTTTTCAACACTAACACAAGTGCGAAAAGTGGTTTTTCAACACTAACACAAGTGCAAAAGTGGTTTCCTGCACCAACACAAGTGCGAAAAGTGGTTTTTCAACACTATCATAAGTGCGAAAAGTGGTTTTTCAACACTAACACAAGTGCGAAAAGTGGTTTTTCAACACTAACACAAGTGCGAAAAGTGGTTTTTCCACATTAATACAAGTGCAAAAGTGGTTTCCTGCACCAACACAAGTGCAAAAAGTGGTTTTTCAACACTAACACAAGTGCGAAAAGTGGTTTTTCAACACTATCACAAGTGCAAAAAGTGGTTTTTCCACACTAATACAAGTGCAAAAGTGGTTTCCTGCACCAACACAAGTGTGAATAATGGTTTTTCAACACTAACACAAGTGCGAAAAGTGGTTTTTCAACACTAACACAAGTGCGAAAAGTGGTTTTTTCCACACTAATACAATTGCAAAAGTGGTTTCCTGCACCAACACAAATGCGAAAAGTGGTTTTTCAACACTAACACAAGTGCGAAAAGTGGTTTTTCCACACTAATACAAGTGCAAAAGTGGTTTCCTGCACCAACACAAGTGCAAAAAGTGGTTTTTCAACACTAACACAAGTGCGAAAAGTGGTTTTTCAACACTATCACAAGTGCAAAAAGTGGTTTTTCCACACTAATACAAGTGCAAAAGTGGTTTCCTGCACCAACACAAGTGTGAATAGTGGTTTTTCAACACTAACACAAGTGCGAAAAGTGGTTTTTCAACACTAACACAAGTGCGAAAAGTGGTTTTTTCCACACTAATACAATTGCAAAAGTGGTTTCCTGCACCAACACAAATGCGGAAAGTGGTTTTTCAACACTAACATGAGTGCGAAAAGTGGTTTTTCAACACTAACACAAGTGCGAAAAGTGGTTTTTCAACACTAACACAAGTGCGAAAAGTGGTTTTTCCACACTAATACAAGTGCAAAAGTTGTTTCCTGCACCAACACAAGTGCGAAAAGTGGTTTTTCAACACTAACACAAGTGCGAAAAGTGGTTTTTCAACAATATCACAAGTGCAAAAAGTGTTTTTTCCACACTAATACAAGTGCAAAAGTGGTTTCCTGCACCAACACAAGTGCGAAAAGTGGTTTTTCAACACTAACACAAGTGCGAAAAGTGGTTTTTCAACACTAACACAAGTGCGAAAAGTGGTTTTTCAACACTAACACAAGTGCGAAAAGTGGTTTTTCCACACTACTACAAGTGCAAAAGTGGTTTCCTGCACCAACACAAGTGCGAAAAGTGGTTTTTCAACACTAACACAAGTGCGAAAAGTGGTTTTTCAACACTATCACAAGTGCAAAAAGTGTTTTTTCCACACGAATACAAGTGCAAAAGTGGTTTCCTGCACCAACACAAGTGTGAAAAGTGGTTTTTCAACACTAACACAAGTGCGAAAAGTGGTTTTTCAACACTAACACAAGTGCGAAAAGTGTTTTTTCCACACTAATACAAGTGCAAAAGTGGTTTCCTGCACCAACACAAGTGCGAAAAGTGGTTTTTCAACACTAACACAGGTGCAAAAAGTGGTTTTTCAACACTAACACAAGTGCGAAAAGTGGTTTTTCAACACTAACACAAGTGCGAAAAGTGGTTTTTCAACACTAACACAAGTGCGAAAAGTGGTTTTTCAACACTATCACAAGTGCAAAAAGTATTTGTTCCACACTAATACAAGTGCAAAAGTGGTTTCCTGCACCAACACAAGTGCGAAAAGTGGTTTTTCAACACTAACACAAGTGCGAAAAGTGTTTTTTCCACACTAATACAAGTGCAAAAGTGGTTTCCTGCACCAACACAAGTGCGAAAAGTGGTTTTTCAACACTAACACAAGTGCGAAAAGTGGTTTTTTTTAACACTAACACAAGTGCGAAAAGTGGTTTTTCAACACTAACACAAGTGCGAAAAGTGTTTTTTCCACACTAATACAAGTGCAAAAGTGGTTTCCTGCACCAACACAAGTGTGATAAGTGGTTTTTCAACACTAACACAAGTGCGAAAAGTGGTTTTTCAACACTATCACAAGTGCAAGAAGTGGTTTTTCCACACTAATACAAGTGCAAAAGTGGTTTCCTGCACCAACACAAGTGTGAAAAGTGGTTTTTCAACACTAACACAAGTGCGAAAAGTGGTTTTTCAACACTAACACAAGTGCGAAAAGTGGTTTTTTCCACACTAATACAATTGCAAAAGTGGTTTCCTGCACCAACACAAATGCGAAAAGTGGTTTTTCAACACTAACATGAGTGCGAAAAGTGGTTTTTCAACACTAACACAAGTGCGAAAAGTGGTTTTTCAACACTAAAACAAGTGCGAAAAGTGGTTTTTCAACACTAAAACAAGTGCGAAAAGTGGTTTTTCCACACTAATACAAGTGCAAAAGTGGTTTCCTGCACCAACACAAGTGCGAAAAGTGGTTTTTCAACACTAACACAAGTGCGAAAAGTGGTTTTTCAACACTATCACAAGTGCAAAAAGTGTTTTTTCCACACTAATACAAGTGCAAAAGTGGTTTCCTGCACCAACACAAGTGCGAAAAGTGGTTTTTCAACACTAACACAAGTGCAAAAAGTGGTTTTTCAACACTAACACAAGTGCGAAAAGTGGTTTTTCAACACTAACACAAGTGCGAAAAGTGGTTTTTCAACACTAACACAAGTGCGAAAAGTGGTTTTTCCACACTAATACAAGTGCAAAAGTGGTTTCCTGCACCAACACAAGTGCGAAAAGTGGTTTTTCAACACTATCATAAGTGCGAAAAGTGGTTTTTCAACACTAACACAAGTGCGAAAAGTGGTTTTTCAACACTAACACAAGTGCGAAAAGTGGTTTTTCAACACTAACACAAGTGCGAAAAGTGGTTTTTCCACACTAATACAAGTGCAAAAGTGGTTTCCTGCACCAACACAAGTGCGAAAAGTGGTTTTTCAACACTAACACAAGTGCGAAAAGTGGTTTTTCAACACTAACACAAGTGCGAAAAGTGGTTTTTCAACACTAACACAAGTGCGAAAAGTGGTTTTTCCACACTAATACAAGTGCAAAAGTGGTTTCCTGCACCAACACAAGTGCGAAAAGTGTTTTTTCAACACTAACACAAGTGCGAAAAGTGATTTTTCAACACTATCACAAGTGCAAAAAGTGTTTTTTCCACACTAATAAAAGTGCAAAATTGGTTTCCTGCACCAACACAAGTGCGAAAAGTGGTTTTTCAACACTAACACAAGTGCGAAAAGTGGTTTTTCAACACTAACACAAGTGCGAAAAGTGTTTTTTCCACACTAATACAAGTGCAAAAGTGGTTTCCTGCACCAACACAAGTGCGAAAAGTGGTTTTTCAACACTAACACAGGTGCAAAAAGTGGTTTTTCAACACTAACACAAGTGCGAAAAGTGGTTTCCTGCACCAACACAAGTGCGAAAAGTGGTTTTTCAACATTAACACAAGTGCGAAAAGTGGTTTTTCAACACTATCACAAGTGCAAAAGTGGTTTTTCCACACTAATACAAGTGCAAAAGTGGTTTCCTGCACCAACACAAGTGCGAAAAGTGGTTTTTCAACATTAACACAAGTGCGAAAAGTGGTTTTTCAACACTATCACAAGTGCAAAAGTGGTTTTTCCACACTAATACAAGTGCAAAAGTGGTTTCCTGCACCAACACAAGTGCGAAAAGTGGTTTTTCAACACTAACACAAGTGCAAAAAGTGGTTTTTCAACACTAACACAAGTGCAAAAAGGGGTTTTTCCACACTAATACAAGTGCAAAAGTGGTTTCCTGCACCAACACAAGTGCGAAAAGTGGTTTTTCAACACTAACACAAGTGCGAAAAGTGTTTTTTCAACACAAACACAAGAGCGAAAAGTGTTTTTTCCACACTAATACAAGTGCAAAAGTGGTTTCCTGTACCAACACAAGTGCGAAAAGTGGTTTTTCAACACTAACACAGGTGTGAAAAGTGGTTTTTCAACACTAACACAAGTGCGAAAAGTGGTTTTTCAACACTAACACAGGTGTGAAAAGTGGTTCTTCAACACTAACACAAGTGCGAAAAGTGGTTTTTCAACACTAACACAAGTGCGAAAAGTGGTTTTTCAACACTAACACAAGTGCGAAAAATGGTTTTTCAACACTAACACAAGTGCGAAAAATGGTTTTTCAACACTAACACAAGTGCGAAAAGTGGTTTTTCCACACTAATACAAGTGCAAAAGTGGTTTCCTGCACCAACACAAGTGCGAAAACTGGTTTTCAACACTAACACAAGTGCGAAAAGTGTTTTTTCCACACTAATACAAGTGCAAAAGTGGTTTCCTGCACCAACACAAGTGCGAAAAGTGGTTTTTCAACACTAACACAAGTGCGAAAAGTGGTTTTTCAACACAAACACAAGTGCGAAAAGTGGTTTTTCCACACTAATACCAGTGCAAAAGTGGTTTCCTGCACCAACACAAGTGCGAAAAGTGGAGTGGTTTTTTCAACACTAACACAAGTGCGAAAAGTGGTTTTTCAACACTATCACAAGTGCAAAAAGTGTTTTTTCAACACTAATACAAGTGCAAAAGTGGTTTCCTGCACCAACACAAGTGCGAAAAGTGGTTTTTCAACACTAACACAAGTGCGAAAAGTGTTTTTTCCACACTAATACAAGTGCAAAAGTGGTTTCCTGCACCAACACAAGTGCGAAAAGTGGTTTTTCAACACTAACACAAGTGCGAAAAGTGGTTTTTCAACACTAACACAAGTGCGAAAAGTGGTTTTTTCAACAGTAACACAAGTGCGAAAAGTGGTTTTTCCACACTAATACAAGTGCAAAAGTGGTTTCCTGCACCAACACAAGTGCGAAAAGTGGTTTTTCAACACTAACACAAGTGCGAAACATGGTTTTTCAACACTAACACAAGTGCGAAAAGTGGTTTTTCCACACTAATACAAGTGCAAAAGTGGTTTCCTGCACCAACACAAGTGCGAAAAGTGTTTTTTCAACACTAACATAAGTGCGAAAAGTGGTTTTTCAACACTAACACAAGTGCGAAAAGTGGTTTTTTCAACACTAATACAAGTGCGAAAAGTGGTTTTTCCACACTAATACAAGTGCAAAAGTGGTTTCCTGCACCAACACAAGTGTGAAAAGTGGTTTTTCAACACTAACACAAGTGCGAAAAGTGGTTTTTCAACACTATCACAAGTGCAAAAAGTGTTTTTTCCACACTAATACAAGTGCAAAAGTGGTTTTCCTGCACCAACACAAGTGCGAAAAGTGGTTTTCAACATTAACACAAGTGCGAAAAGTGTTTTTTCAACACAAACACAAGTGCGAAAAGTGTTTTTTTCCACACTAATACAAGTGCAAAAGTAGTTTCCTGCACCAACACAAGTGCGAAAAGTGGTTTTTCAACACTAACACAAGTGCGAAAAAGTGGTTTTTCAACACTATCACAAGTGCAAAAGTGGTTTTTCCACACTAATACAAGTGCAAAAGTGGTTTCCCTGCACCAACACAAGTGTGAAAAGTGGTTTTTCAACACTAACACAAGTGCGAAAAGTGGTTTTTCAACACTAACACAAGTGCGAAAAGTGGTTTTTTCCACACTAATACAATTGCAAAAGTGTTTCCTGCACCAACACAAATGCGAAAAGTGGTTTTTTCAACACTAACATGAGTGCGAAAAGTGGTTTTTCAACACTAACACAAGTGCGAAAAGTGGTTTTTTCAACACTAACACAAGTGCGAAAAGTGGTTTTTCCACACTAATACAAGTGCAAAAGTGGTTTCCTGCACCAACACAAGTGCGAAAAGTGGTTTTTCAACACTAACACAAGTGCAAAAAGTGGTTTTTTCAACACTATCACAAGTGCAAAAAGTGTTTTTTCCACACTAATACAAGTGCAAAAGTGGTTTCCTGCACCAACACAAGTGCGAAAAGTGGTTTTTCAACACTAACCACAAGTGCGAAAAGTGGTTTTTCAACACTAACACAAGTGCGAAAAGTGGTTTTTCAACACTAACACAAGTGCGAAAAGTGGTTTTTCAACACTAACACAAGTGCGAAAAGTGGTTTTTCCACACTAATACAAGTGCAAAAGTGGTTTCCTGCACCAACACAAGTGCGAAAAGTGGTTTTTCAACACTATCATAAGTGCGAAAAAGTGGTTTTTCAACACTAACACAAGTGCGAAAAGTGGTTTTTCAACACTAACACAAGTGCGAAAAGTGGTTTTTCCACACTAATACAAGTTCAAAAGTGGTTTCCTGCACCAACACAAGTGCGAAAAGTGGTTTTTCAACACTAACACAAGTGCGAAAAGTGGTTTTTTCAACACAAACACAAGTGCGAAAAGTGGTTTTTCCACACTAATACCAGTGCAAAAGTGGTTTCCTGCACCAACACAAGTGCGAAAAGTGGTTTTTCAACACTAACACAAGTGCGAAAAGTGGTTTTTCAACACTATCACAAGTGCAAAAAGTGTTTTTTTCAACACTAATACAAGTGCAAAAGTGGTTTCCTGCACCAACACAAGTGCGAAAAGTGGTTTTTCAACACTAACACAAGTGCGAAAAGTGTTTTTTCCACACTAATACAAGTGCAAAAGTGGTTTCCTGCACCCAACACAAGTGCGAAAAGTGGTTTTTCAACACTAACACAAGTGCGAAAAGTGGTTTTTCAACACAAACACAAGTGCGAAAAGTGGTTTTTCAACTGTAACACAAGTGCGAAAAGTGGTTTTTCCACACTAATACAAGTGCAAAAGTGGTTTCCTGCACCAACACAAGTGCGAAAGTGGTTTTTCAACACTAACACAAGTGCGAAACATGGTTTTTCAACACTAACACAAGTGCGGAAAAGTGGTTTTTCCACACTAATACAAGTGCAAAAGTGGTTTCCTGCACCAACACAAGTGCGAAAAGTGTTTTTTTCAACACTAACATAAGTGCGAAAAGTGGTTTTTCAACACTAACACAAGTGCGAAAAGTGGTTTTTCAACACTAACACAAGTGCGAAAAAGTGGTTTTTCCACACTAATACAAGTGCAAAAGTGGTTTCCTGCACCAACACAAGTGTGAAAAGTGGTTTTTCAACACTAACACAAGTGCGAAAGTGGTTTTTTCAACACTATCACAAGTGCAAAAAGTGTTTTTTCCACACTAATACAAGTGCAAAAGTGGTTTCCTGCACCAACACAAGTGCGAAAAGTGGTTTTCAACACTAACACAAGTGCGAAAAGTGTTTTTTCAACACAAACACAAGTGCGAAAAGTGTTTTTTCCACACTAATACAAGTGCAAAAAGTAGTTTCCTGCATCAACACAAGTGCGAAAAGTGGTTTTTCAACACTAACACAAGTGCGAAAAGTGGTTTTTCAACACTATCACAAGTGCAAAAGTGGTTTTTCCACACTAATACAAGTGCAAAAGTGGTTTCCTGCACCAACACAAGTGTGAAAAGTGGTTTTTCAACACTAACACAAGTGCGAAAAGTGGTTTTTCAACACTATCACAAGTGCAAAAGTGGTTTTTTCCACACTAATACAAGTGCAAAAGTGGTTTCCTGCACCAACACAAGTGTGAAAAGTGGTTTCCTGCACCAACACAAATGCGAAAAGTGGTTTTTCAACACTAACATGAGTGCGAAAAGTGGTTTTTCAACACTAACACAAGTGCGAAAAGTGGTTTTTCAACACTAACACAAGTGCGAAAAGTGGTTTTTCCACACTAATACAAGTGCAAAAGTGGTTTCCTGCACCAACACAAGTGCGAAAAGTGGTTTTTCAACACTAACACAAGTGCAAAAAGTGGTTTTTCAACACTATCACAAGTGCAAAAAGTGTTTTTTCCACACTAATACAAGTGCAGAAGTGGTTTCCTGCACCAACACAAGTGCGAAAAGTGGTTTTTCAACACTAACACAAGTGCGAAAAGTGGTTTTTCAACACTAACACAAGTGCGAAAAGTGGTTTTTCAACACTAACACAAGTGCGAAAAGTGGTTTTTCAACACTAACACAAGTGCGAAAAGTGGTTTTTCCACACTAATACAAGTGCAAAAGTGGTTTCCTGCACTAACACAAGTGCAAAAAGTGGTTTTTCCACACTAATACAAGTGCATAAGTGGTTTCCTGCACCAACACAAGTGCGAAAAGTGGTTTTTCAACACTAACACAAGTGCGAAAAGTGGTTTTTCAACACTATCACAAGTGCAAAAAGTGTTTTTTCCACACTAATACAAGTGCAAAAGTGGTTTCCTGCACCAACACAAGTGCGAAAAGTGGTTTTTCAACACTAACACAAGTGCGAAAAGTGGTTTTTCAACACTAACACAAGTGCGAAAAGTGGTTTTTCAACACTAACACAAGTGCGAAAAGTGGTTTTTCAACACTAACACAAGTGCGAAAAGTGGTTTTTCCACACTAATACAAGTGCAAAAGTGGTTTCCTGCACCAACACAAGTGCGAAAAGTGGTTTTTCAACACTAACACAAGTGCGAAAAGTGGTTTTTCAACACTATCACAAGTGCAAAAAGTGTTTTTTCCACACGAATACAAGTGCAAAAGTGGTTTCCTGCACCAACACAAGAGCGAAAAGTGGTTTTTCAACACTAACACAAGTGCGAAAAGTGGTTTTTCAACACTAACACAAGTGCGAAAAGTGTTTTTTCCACACTAATACAAGTGCAAAAGTGGTTTCCTGCACCAACACAAGTGCGAAAAGTGGTTTTTCAACACTAAAACAGGTGCAAAAAGTGGTTTTTCAACACTAACACAAGTGCGAAAAGTGGTTTTTCAACACTAACACAAGTGCGAAAAGTGGTTTTTCAACACTAACACAAGTGCGAAAAGTGTTTTTTCAACACTATCACAAGTGCAAAAAGTATTTGTTCCACACTAATACAAGTGCAAAAGTGGTTTCCTGCACCAACACAAGTGCGAAAAGTGGTTTTTCAACACTAACACAAGTGCGAAAAGTGTTTTTTCCACACTAATACAAGTGCAAAAGTGGTTTCCTGCACCAACACAAGTGCGAAAAGTGGTTTTTCAACACTAACACAAGTGCGAAAAGTGGTTTTTTTTAACACTAACACAAGTGCGAAAAGTGGTTTTTCAACACTAACACAAGTGCGAAAAGTGTTTTTTCCACACTAATACAAGTGCAAAAGTAGTTTCCTGCACCAACACAGGTGCGAAAAGTGGTTTTTCAACACTAACACAAGTGCGAAAAGTGGTTTTTCAACACTATCACAAGTGCAAAAAGTGGTTTTTCCACACTAATACAAGTGCAAAAGTGGTTTCCTGCACCAACACAAGTGTGAAAAGTGGTTTTTCAACACTAACACAAGTGCGAAAAGTGGTTTTTCAACACTATCACAAGTGCAAAAAGTGGTTTTTCCACACTAATACAAGTGCAAAAGTGGTTTCCTGCACCAACACAAGTGTGAATAGTGGTTTTTCAACACTAACACAAGTGCGAAAAGTGGTTTTTCAACACTAACACAAGTGCGAAAAGTGGTTTTTTCCACACTAATACAATCGCAAAAGTGGTTTCCTGCACCAACACAAATGCGAAAAGTGGTTTTTCAACACTAACATGAGTGCGAAAAGTGGTTTTTCAACACTAACACAAGTGCGAAAAGTGGTTTTTCAACACTAACACAAGTGCGAAAAGTGGTTTTTCCACACTAATACAAGTGCATAAGTGGTTTCCTGCACCAACACAAGTGCGAAAAGTGGATTTTCAACACTAACACAAGTGCGAAAAGTGGTTTTTCAACACTATCACAAGTGCAAAAAGTGTTTTTTCCACACTAATACAAGTGCAAAAGTGGTTTCCTGCACCAACACAAGTGCGAAAAGTGGTTTTTCAACACTAACACAAGTGCGAAAAGTGGTTTTTCAACACTAACACAAGTGCGAAAAGTGGTTTTTCAACACTAACACAAGTGCGAAAAGTGGTTTTTCAACACTAACACAAGTGCGAAAAGTGGTTTTTCCACACTAATACAAGTGCAAAAGTGGTTTCCTGCACCAACACAAGTGCGAAAAGTGGTTTTTCAACACTAACACAAGTGCGAAAAGTGGTTTTTCAACACTAACACAAGTGCGAAAAGTGGTTTTTCCACACTAATACAAGTGCAAAAGTGGTTTCCTGCACCAACACAAGTGCGAAAAGTGGTTTTTCAACACTAACACAAGTGCGAAAAGTGGTTTTTCAACACTAACACAAGTGCGAAAAGTGTTTTTTCAACACTATCACAAGTGCAAAAAGTATTTGTTCCACACTAATACAAGTGCAAAAGTGGTTTCCTGCACCAACACAAGTGCGAAAAGTGGTTTTTCAACACTAACACAAGTGCGAAAAGTGTTTTTTCCACACTAATACAAGTGCAAAAGTGGTTTCCTGCACCAACACAAGTGCGAAAAGTGGTTTTTCAACACTAACACAAGTGCGAAAAGTGGTTTTTTTTAACACTAACACAAGTGCGAAAAGTGGTTTTTCAACACTAACACAAGTGCGAAAAGTGTTTTTTCCACACTAATACAAGTGCAAAAGTAGTTTCCTGCACCAACACAAGTGCGAAAAGTGGTTTTTCAACACTAACACAAGTGCGAAAAGTGGTTTTTCAACACTATCACAAGTGCAAAAAGTGGTTTTTCCACACTAATACAAGTGCAAAATTGGTTTCCTGCACCAACACAAGTGTGAAAAGTGGTTTTTCAACACTAACACAAGTGCGAAAAGTGGTTTTTCAACACTAACACAAGTGCGAAAAGTAGTTTTTTCCACACTAATACAATTGCAAAAGTGGTTTCCTGCACCAACACAAATGCGAAAAGTGGTTTTTCAACACTAACATGAGTGCGAAAAGTGGTTTTTCAACACTAACACAAGTGCGAAAAGTGGTTTTTCAACACTAAAACAAGTGCGAAAAGTGGTTTTTCCACACTAATACAAGTGGAAAAGTGGTTTCCTGCACCAACACAAGTGCGAAAAGTGGTTTTTCAACACTAACACAAGTGCGAAAAGTGGTTTTTCAACACTATCACAAGTGCAAAAAGTATTTTTTCCACACTAATACAAGTGCAAAAGTGGTTTCCTGCACCAACACAAGTGCGAAAAGTGGTTTTTCAACACTAACACAAGTGCGAAAAGTGGTTTTTCAACACTAACACAAGTGCGAAAAGTGGTTTTTCAACACTAACACAAGTGCGAAAAGTGGTTTTTCAACACTAACACAAGTGCGAAAAGTGGTTTTTCCACACTAATACAAGTGCAAAAGTGGTTTCCTGCACCAACACAAGTGCGAAAAGTGGTTTTTCAACACTAACACAAGTGCGAAAAGTGGTTTTTCCACACTAATACAAGTGCAAAAGTGTTTCCTGCACCAACACAAGTGCGAAAAGTGGTTTTTCAACACTAACACAAGTGCGAAAAGTGGTTTTTCAACACTAACACAAGCGCGAAAAGTGTTTTTTCCACACTAATACAAGTGCAAAAGTGGTTTCCTGCACCAACACAAGTGCGAAAAGTGGTTTTTCAACACTAACACAGGTGCAAAAAGTGGTTTTTCAACACTAACACAAGTGCGAAAAGTGGTTTTTCAACACTAACACAAGTGCGAAAAGTGGTTTTTCAACACTAACACAAGTGCGAAAAGTGGTTTTTCAACACTATCACAAGTGCAAAAAGTATTTGTTGCACACTAATACAAGTGCAAAAGTGGTTTCCTGCACCAACACAAGTGCGAAAAGTGGTTTTTCAACACTAACACAAGTGCGAAAAGTGTTTTTTCCACACTAATACAAGTGCAAAAGTGGTTTCCTGCACCAACACAAGTGCGAAAAGTGGTTTTTCAACACTAACACAAGTGCGAAAATTTGTTTTTTTTAACACTAACACAAGTGCGAAAAGTGGTTTTTCAACACTAACACAAGTGCGAAAAGTGTTTTTCCACACTAATACAAGTGCAAAAGTAGTTTCCTGCACCAACACAAGTGCGAAAAGTGGTTTTTCAACACTAACATAAGTGCGAAAAGTGGTTTTTCAACACTAACACAAGTGCGAAAAGTGGTTTTTCAACACTAACACAAGTGCGAAAAGTGGTTTTTCCACACTAATACAAGTGCAAAAGTGGTTTCCTGCACCAACACAAGTGCGAAAAGTGGTTTTTCAACACCAACACAAGTGCGAAAAGTGGTTTTTCAACACTATCACAAGTGCAAAAAGTGATTTTTCCACACTAATACAAGTGCAAAAGTGGTTTCCTGCACCAACACAAGTGCGAAAAGTGGTTTTTTCAACACTAACACAAGTGCGAAAAGTGGTTTTTCAACACTATCACAAGTGCAAAAAGTGTTTTTTCCACACTAATACAAGTGCAAAAGTGGTTTCCTGCACCAACACAAGTGCGAAAAGTGGTTTTTCAACACTAACACAAGTGCGAAAAGTGTTTTTTCAACACAAACACAAGAGCGAAAAGTGTTTTTTCCACACTAATACAAGTGCAAAAGTGGTTTCCTGTACCAACACAAGTGCGAAAAGTGGTTTTTCAACACTAACACGGGTGTGAAAAGTGGTTTTTCAACACTAACACAAGTGCGAAAAGTGGTTTTTCAACACTAACACAAGTGCGAAAAGTGGTTTTTCAACACTAACACAAGTGCAAAAAATGGTTTTTCAACACTAACACAAGTGCGAAAAATGGTTTTTCAACACTAACACAAGTGCGAAAAGTGGTTTTTCCACACTAATACAAGTGCAAAAGTGGTTTCCTGCACCAACGCAAGTGCGAAAACTGGTTTTCAACACTAACACAAGTGCGAAAAGTGTTTTTTCCACACTAATACAAGTGCAAAAGTGGTTTCATGCACCAACACAAGTGCGAAAAGTGGTTTTTCAACACTAACACCGGTGCGAAAAGTGGTTTTTCAACACTAACACAAGTGCGAAAAGTGGTTTTTCAACACTATCACAAGTGCAAAAAGTGTTTTTTCCACACTAATACAAGTGCAAAAGTGGTTTCCTGCACCAACACAAGTGCGAAAAGTGGTTTTCAACACTAACACAAGTGCGAAAAGTGGTTTTTCAACACAAACACAAGTGCGAAAAGTGGTTTTTCCACACTAATACCAGTGCAAAAGTGGTTTCCTGCACCAACACAAGTGCGAAAAGTGGTTTTTCAATACTAACACAAGTGCGAAAAGTGGTTTTTCAACACTATCACAAGTGCAAAAAGTGTTTTTTCAACACTAATACAAGTGCAAAAGTGGTTTCCTGCACCAACACAAGTGCGAAAAGTGGTTTTTCAACACTAACACAAGTGCGAAAAGTGTTTTTTCCACACTAATACAAGTGCAAAAGTGGTTTCCTGCACCAACACAAGTGCGAAAAGTGGTTTTTCAACACTAACACAAGTGCGAAAAGTGGTTTTTCAACACTAACACAAGTGCGAAAAGTGGTTTTTCAACAGTAACACAAGTGCGAAAAGTGGTTTTTCCACACTAATACAAGTGCAAAAGTGGTTTCCTGCACCAACACAAGTGCGAAAAGTGGTTTTTCAACACTAACACAAGTGCGAAACGTGGTTTTTCAACACTAACACAAGTGCGAAAAGTGGTTTTTCCACACTAATACAAGTGCAAAAGTGGTTTCCTGCACCAACACAAGTGCGAAAAGTGTTTTTTCAACACTAACATAAGTGCGAAAAGTGGTTTTTCAACACTAACACAAGTGCGAAAAGTGGTTTTTCAACACTAACACAAGTGCGAAAAGTGGTTTTTCCACACTAATACAAGTGCAAAAGTGGTTTCCTGCACCAACACAAGTGTGAAAAGTGGTTTTTCAACACTAACACAAGTGCGAAAAGTGGTTTTTCAACACTATCACAAGTGCAAAAAGTGTTTTTTCCACACTAATACAAGTGCAAAACTGGTTTCCTGCACCAACACAAGTGCGAAAAGTGGTTTTTCAACACTAACACAAGTGCGAAAAGTGTTTTTTCAACACAAACACAAGTGCGAAAAGTGTTTTTTCCACACTAATACAAGTGCAAAAGTGGTTTCCTGTACCAACACAAGTGCGAAAAGTGGTTTTTCAACACTAACACAAGTGCGAAAAGTGTTTTTTCAACACTAACACAAGTGCGAAAAGTGGTTTTTCAACACTATCACAAGTGCAAAAAGTGGTTTTTCCACACTAATACAAGTGCAAAAGTGGTTTCCTGCACCAACACAAGTGTGAAAAGTGGTTTTTCAACACTAACACAAGTGCGAAAAGTGGTTTTTCAACACTATCACAAGTGCAAAAAGTGGTTTTTCCACACTAATACAAGTGCAAAAGTGGTTTCCTGCACCAACACAAGTGTGAATAGTGGTTTTTCAACACTAACACAAGTGCGAAAAGTGGTTTTTCAACACTAACACAAGTGCGAAAAGTGGTTTTTTCCACACTAATACAATCGCAAAAGTGGTTTCCTGCACCAACACAAATGCGAAAAGTGGTTTTTCAACACTAACATGAGTGCGAAAAGTGGTTTTTCAACACTAACACAAGTGCGAAAAGTGGTTTTTCAACACTAACACAAGTGCGAAAAGTGGTTTTTTCCACACTAATACAAGTGCATAAGTGGTTTCCTGCACCAACACAAGTGCGAAAAGTGGATTTTCAACACTAACACAAGTGCGAAAAGTGTTTTTCAACACTATCACAAGTGCAAAAAGTGTTTTTTCCACACTAATACAAGTGCAAAAGTGGTTTCCTGCACCAACACACAAGTGCGAAAAGTGGTTTTTCAACACTAACACAAGTGCGAAAAGTGGTTTTTCAACACTAACACAAGTGCGAAAAGTGGTTTTTCAACACTAACACAAGTGCGAAAAGTGGTTTTTCAACACTAACACAAGTGCGAAAAGTGGTTTTTCCACACTAATACAAGTGCAAAAGTGGTTTCCTGCACCAACACAAGTGCGAAAAGTGGTTTTTCAACACTAACACAAGTGCGAAAAGTGTTTTTCAACACTAACACAAGTGCGAAAAGTGGTTTTTCCACACTAATACAAGTGCAAAAGTGGTTTCCTGCACCAACACAAGTGCGAAAAGTGGTTTTTCAACACTAACACAAGTGCGAAAAGTGTTTTTCAACACTAACACAAGTGCGAAAAGTGTTTTTTCAACACTATCACAAGTGCAAAAAGTATTTGTTCCACACTATACAAGTGCAAAAGTGGTTTCCTGCACCAACACAAGTGCGAAAAGTGGTTTTTCAACACTAACACAAGTGCGAAAAGTGTTTTTTCCACACTAATACAAGTGCAAAAGTGGTTTCCTGCACCAACACAAGTGCGAAAAGTGGTTTTTCAACACTAACACAAGTGCGAAAAGTGGTTTTTTTAACACTAACACAAGTGTCGAAAAGTGGTTTTTCAACACTAACACAAGTGCGAAAAGTGTTTTTTCCACACTTAATACAAGTGCAAAAGTGGTTTCCTGCACCAACACAAGTGCGAAAAGTGGTTTTTCAACACTAACACAAGTGCGAAAAGTGGTTTTTTCAACACTATCACAAGTGCAAAAGTGGTTTTTCCACACTAATACAAGTGCAAAAGTGGGTTTCCTGCACCAACACAAGTGCTGAAAAGTGGTTTTTCAACACTAACACAAGTGCGAAAAGTGGTTTTTCAACACTAACACAAGTGCGAAAAGTAGTTTTTTCCACACTAATACATTGCAAAAGTGGTTTCCTGCACCAACACAAATGCGAAAAGTGGTTTTTCAACACTAACATGAGTGCGAAAAGTGGTTTTTCAACACTAACACAAGTGCGAAAAGTGGTTTTTCAACACTAAAACAAGTGCGAAAAGTGGTTTTTCCACACTATTACAAGTGAAAAAGTGGTTTCCTGCCCAACACAAGTGCGAAAAGTGGTTTCTTCAACACTAACACAAGTGCGAAAAGTGGTTTTTCCAACACTATCACAAGTGCAAAAAGTATTTTTACCACACTAATACAAGTGCAAAAGTGGTTTCCTGCACCAACACACAAGTTGCGAAAAAGTGGGTTTTTCAACACTAACACAAGTGCGAAAAGTGGATTCTAACACAAGTGCGAAAAGTGGTTTGTCAACACTAACACAAGTGCGAAAAGTGGTTTTTCAACACTAACACAAGTGCGAAAAGTGGTTTTTCCACACTAATACAAGTGCAAAAGTGGTTTCCTGCACCAACACAAGTGCGAAAAGTGGTTTTTCAACACTAACACAAGTGCGAAAAGTGGTTTTTCCACACTAATACAAGTGCAAAAGTGTTTCCTGCACCAACACAAGTGCGAAAAGTGGTTTTTCAACACTAACACAAGTGCGAAAAGTGGTTTTTCAACACTAACACAAGTGCGAAAAGTGTTTTTTCCACACTAATACAAGTGCAAAAGTGGTTTCCTGCACCAACACAAGTGCGAAAAGTGGTTTTTCAACACTAACACAGGTGCAAAAAGTGGTTTTTCAACACTAACACAAGTGCGAAAAGTGGTTTTTCAACACTAACACAAGTGCGAAAAGTGGTTTTTCAACACTAACACAAGTGCGAAAAGTGGTTTTTCAACACTATCACAAGTGCAAAAAGTATTTGTTGCACACTAATACAAGTGCAAAAGTGGTTTCCTGCACCAACACAAGTGCGAAAAGTGGTTTTTCAACACTAACACAAGTGCGAAAAGTGTTTTTTCCACACTAATACAAGTGCAAAAGTGGTTTCCTGCACCAACACAAGTGCGAAAAGTGGTTTATCAACACTAACACAAGTGGGAAAATTTGTTTTTTTTAACACTAACACAAGTGCGAAAAGTGGTTTTTCAACACTAACACAAGTGCGAAAAGTGTTTTTCCACACTAATACAAGTGCAAAAGTAGTTTCCTGCACCAACACAAGTGCGAAAAGTGGTTTTTCAACACTAACACAAGTGCGAAAAGTGGTTTTTCAACACTATCACAAGTGCAAAAGTGGTTTTTCCACACTAATACAAGTGCAAAAGTGGTTTCCTGCACCAACACAAGTGCGAAAAGTGGTTTTTCAACACTAACACAAGTGCAAAAAGTGGTTTTTCAACACTAACACAAGTGCGAAAAGGGGTTTTTCCACACTAATACAAGTGCAAAAGTGGTTTCCTGCACCAACAAAAGTGTGAAAAGTGGTTTTTCAACACTATCACAAGTGGGAAAAGTGGTTTTTCAACACTAACACAAGTGCGAAAAGTGGTTTTTCCACACTAATACAAGTGCAAAAGTGATTTCCTGCACCAACACAAGTGCGAAAAGTGGTTTTTCAACACTAACATAAGTGCGAAAAGTGGTTTTTCAACACTAACACAAGTGCGAAAAGTGGTTTTTCAACACTAACACAAGTGCGAAAAGTGGTTTTCCACACTAATACAAGTGCAAAAGTGGTTTCCTGCACCAACACAAGTGCGAAAAGTGGTTTTTCAACACCAACACAAGTGCGAAAAGTGGTTTTTCAACACTATCACAAGTGCAAAAAGTGATTTTTCCACACTAATACAAGTGCAAAAGTGGTTTCCTGCACCAACACAAGTGCGAAAAGTGGTTTTTTCAACACTAACACAAGTGCGAAAAGTGGTTTTTCAACACTATCACAAGTGCAAAAAGTGTTTTTTCCACACTAATACAAGTGCAAAAGTGGTTTCCTGCACCAACACAAGTGCGAAAAGTGGTTTTTCAACACTAACACAAGTGCGAAAAGTGTTTTTTCAACACAAACACAAGAGCGAAAAGTGTTTTTTCCACACTAATACAAGTGCAAAAGTGGTTTCCTGTACCAACACAAGTGCGAAAAGTGGTTTTTCAACACTAACACGGGTGTGAAAAGTGGTTTTTCAACACTAACACAAGTGCGAAAAGTGGTTTTTCAACACTAACACAAGTGCGAAAAGTGGTTTTTCAACACTAACACAAGTGCAAAAAATGGTTTTTCAACACTAACACAAGTGCGAAAAATGGTTTTTCAACACTAACACAAGTGCGAAAAGTGGTTTTTCCACACTAATACAAGTGCAAAAGTGGTTTCCTGCACCAACACAAGTGCGAAAACTGGTTTTCAACACTAACACAAGTGCGAAAAGTGTTTTTTCCACACTAATACAAGTGCAAAAGTGGTTTCATGCACCAACAAAAGTGCGAAAAGTGGTTTTTCAACACTAACACCGGTGCGAAAAGTGGTTTTTCAACACTAACACAAGTGCGAAAAGTGGTTTTTCAACACTATCACAAGTGCAAAAAGTGTTTTTTCCACACTAATACAAGTGCAAAAGTGGTTTCCTGCACCAACACAAGTGCGAAAAGTGGTTTTTCAACACTAACACAAGTGCGAAAAGTGGTTTTTCAACACAAACACAAGTGCGAAAAGTGGTTTTTCCACACTAATACCAGTGCAAAAGTGGTTTCCTGCACCAACACAAGTGCGAAAAGTGGTTTTTCAATACTAACACAAGTGCGAAAAGTGGTTTTTCAACACTATCACAAGTGCAAAAAGTGTTTTTTCAACACTAATACAAGTGCAAAAGTGGTTTCCTGCACCAACACAAGTGCGAAAAGTGGTTTTTCAACACTAACACAAGTGCGAAAAGTGTTTTTTCCACACTAATACAAGTGCAAAAGTGGTTTCCTGCACCAACACAAGTGCGAAAAGTGGTTTTTCAACACTAACACAAGTGCGAAAAGTGGTTTTTCAACACTAACACAAGTGCGAAAAGTGGTTTTTCAACAGTAACACAAGTGCGAAAAGTGGTTTTTCCACACTAATACAAGTGCAAAAGTGGTTTCCTGCACCAACACAAGTGCGAAAAGTGGTTTTTCAACACTAACACAAGTGCGAAACGTGGTTTTTCAACACTAACACAAGTGCAAAAGTGGTTTTTCAACACTAACACAAGTGCGAAAAGTGTTTTTCCACACTAATACAAGTGCAAAAGTAGTTTCCTGCACCAACACAAGTGCGAAAAGTGGTTTTTCAACACTAACACAAGTGCGAAAAGTGGTTTTTCAACACTATCACAAGTGCAAAAGTGGTTTTTCCACACTAATACAAGTGCAAAAGTGGTTTCCTGCACCAACACAAGTGCGAAAAGTGGTTTTTCAACACTAACACAAGTGCAAAAAGTGGTTTTTCAACACTAACACAAGTGCGAAAAGGGGTTTTTCCACACTAATACAAGTGCAAAAGTGGTTTCCTGCACCAACAAAAGTGTGAAAAGTGGTTTTTCAACACTATCACAAGTGGGAAAAGTGGTTTTTCAACACTAACACAAGTGCGAAAAGTGGTTTTTCCACACTAATACAAGTGCAAAAGTGATTTCCTGCACCAACACAAGTGCGAAAAGTGGTTTTTCAACACTAACATAAGTGCGAAAAGTGGTTTTTCAACACTAACACAAGTGCGAAAAGTGGTTTTTCAACACTAACACAAGTGCGAAAAGTGGTTTTCCACACTAATACAAGTGCAAAAGTGGTTTCCTGCACCAACACAAGTGCGAAAAGTGGTTTTTCAACACCAACACAAGTGCGAAAAGTGGTTTTTCAACACTATCACAAGTGCAAAAAGTGATTTTTCCACACTAATACAAGTGCAAAAGTGGTTTCCTGCACCAACACAAGTGCGAAAAGTGGTTTTTTCAACACTAACACAAGTGCGAAAAGTGGTTTTTCAACACTATCACAAGTGCAAAAAGTGTTTTTTCCACACTAATACAAGTGCAAAAGTGGTTTCCTGCACCAACACAAGTGCGAAAAGTGGTTTTTCAACACTAACACAAGTGCGAAAAGTGTTTTTTCAACACAAACACAAGAGCGAAAAGTGTTTTTTCCACACTAATACAAGTGCAAAAGTGGTTTCCTGTACCAACACAAGTGCGAAAAGTGGTTTTTCAACACTAACACGGGTGTGAAAAGTGGTTTTTCAACACTAACACAAGTGCGAAAAGTGGTTTTTCAACACTAACACAAGTGCGAAAAGTGGTTTTTCAACACTAACACAAGTGCAAAAAATGGTTTTTCAACACTAACACAAGTGCGAAAAATGGTTTTTCAACACTAACACAAGTGCGAAAAGTGGTTTTTCCACACTAATACAAGTGCAAAAGTGGTTTCCTGCACCAACACAAGTGCGAAAACTGGTTTTCAACACTAACACAAGTGCGAAAAGTGTTTTTTCCACACTAATACAAGTGCAAAAGTGGTTTCATGCACCAACAAAAGTGCGAAAAGTGGTTTTTCAACACTAACACCGGTGCGAAAAGTGGTTTTTCAACACTAACACAAGTGCGAAAAGTGGTTTTTCAACACTATCACAAGTGCAAAAAGTGTTTTTTCCACACTAATACAAGTGCAAAAGTGGTTTCCTGCACCAACACAAGTGCGAAAAGTGGTTTTTCAACACTAACACAAGTGCGAAAAGTGGTTTTTCAACACAAACACAAGTGCGAAAAGTGGTTTTTCCACACTAATACCAGTGCAAAAGTGGTTTCCTGCACCAACACAAGTGCGAAAAGTGGTTTTTCAATACTAACACAAGTGCGAAAAGTGGTTTTTCAACACTATCACAAGTGCAAAAAGTGTTTTTTCAACACTAATACAAGTGCAAAAGTGGTTTCCTGCACCAACACAAGTGCGAAAAGTGGTTTTTCAACACTAACACAAGTGCGAAAAGTGTTTTTTCCACACTAATACAAGTGCAAAAGTGGTTTCCTGCACCAACACAAGTGCGAAAAGTGGTTTTTCAACACTAACACAAGTGCGAAAAGTGGTTTTTCAACACTAACACAAGTGCGAAAAGTGGTTTTTCAACAGTAACACAAGTGCGAAAAGTGGTTTTTCCACACTAATACAAGTGCAAAAGTGGTTTCCTGCACCAACACAAGTGCGAAAAGTGGTTTTTCAACACTAACACAAGTGCGAAACGTGGTTTTTCAACACTAACACAAGTGCGAAAAGTGGTTTTTCCACACTAATACAAGTGCAAAAGTGGTTTCCTGCACCAACACAAGTGCGAAAAGTGTTTTTTCAACACTAACATAAGTGCGAAAAGTGGTTTTTCAACACTAACACAAGTGCGAAAAGTGGTTTTTCAACACTAACACAAGTGCGAAGAGTGGTTTTTCCACACTAATACAAGTGCAAAAGTGGTTTCCTGCACCAACACAAGTGTGAAAAGTGGTTTTTCAACACTAACACAAGTGCGAAAAGTGGTTTTTCAACACTATCACAAGTGCAAAAAGTGTTTTTTCCACACTAATACAAGTGCAAAAGTGGTTTCCTGCACCAACACAAGTGCGAAAAGTGGTTTTTCAACACTAACACAAGTGCGAAAAGTGTTTTTTCAACACAAACACAAGTGCGAAAAGTGTTTTTTCCACACTAATACAAGTGCAAAAGTGGTTTCCTGTACCAACACAAGTGCGAAAAGTGGTTTTTCAACACTAACACAGGTGCGAAAAGTGGTTTTTCAACACTAACACAAGTGTGAAAAGTGCTTTTTCAACACTAACACAAGTGCGAAAAGTGGTTTTTCAACACTAACACAAGTGCGAAAAATGGTTTTTCAACACTAACACAAGTGCGAAAAATGGTTTTTCAACACTAACACAAGTGCGAAAAGTGGTTTTTCCACACTAATACAAGTGCAAAAGTGGTTTCATGCACCAACACAAGTGCGAAAAGTGGTTTTTCAACACTAACACCGGTGCGAAAAGTGGTTTTTCAACACTAACACAAGTGCGAAAAGTGGTTTTTCAACACTATCACAAGTGCAAAAAGTGTTTTTTCCACACTAATACAAGTGCAAAAGTGGTTTCCTGCACCAACACAAGTGCGAAAAGTGGTTTTTCAACACTAACACAAGTGCGAAAAGTGGTTTTTCAACAAAAACACAAGTGCGAAAAGTGGTTTTTCCACACTAATACCAGTGCAAAAGTGGTTTCCTGCACCAACACAAGTGCGAAAAGTGGTTTTTCAATACTAACACAAGTGCGAAAAGTGGTTTTTCAACACTATCACAAGTGCAAAAAGTGTTTTTTCAACACTAATACAAGTGCAAAAGTGGTTTCCTGCACCAACACAAGTGCGAAAAGTGGTTTTTCAACACTAACACAAGTGCGAAAAGTGTTTTTTCCACACTAATACAAGTGCAAAAGTGGTTTCCTGCACCAACACAAGTGCGAAAAGTGGTTTTTCAACACTAACACAAGTGCGAAAAGTGGTTTTTCAACACTAACACAAGTGCGAAAAGTGGTTTTTCAACAGTAACACAAGTGCGAAAAGTGGTTTTTCCACACTAATACAAGTGCAAAAGTGGTTTCCTGCACCAACACAAGTGCGAAAAGTGGTTTTTCAACACTAACACAAGTGCGAAACGTGGTTTTTCAACACTAACACAAGTGCGAAAACTGGTTTTCAACACTAACACAAGTGCGAAAAGTGTTTTTTCCACACTAATACAAGTGCAAAAGTGGTTTCATGCACCAACACAAGTGCGAAAAGTGGTTTTTCAACACTAACACCGGTGCGAAAAGTGGTTTTTCAACACTAACACAAGTGCGAAAAGTGGTTTTTCAACACTATCACAAGTGCAAAAAGTGTTTTTTCCACACTAATACAAGTGCAAAAGTGGTTTCCTGCACCAACACAAGTGCGAAAAGTGGTTTTCAACACTAACACAAGTGCGAAAAGTGGTTTTTCAACACAAACACAAGTGCGAAAAGTGGTTTTTCCACACTAATACCAGTGCAAAAGTGGTTTCCTGCACCAACACAAGTGCGAAAAGTGGTTTTTCAATACTAACACAAGTGCGAAAAGTGGTTTTTCAACACTATCACAAGTGCAAAAAGTGTTTTTTCAACACTAATACAAGTGCAAAAGTGGTTTCCTGCACCAACACAAGTGCGAAAAGTGGTTTTTCAACACTAACACAAGTGCGAAAAGTGTTTTTTCCACACTAATACAAGTGCAAAAGTGGTTTCCTGCACCAACACAAGTGCGAAAAGTGGTTTTTCAACACTAACACAAGTGCGAAAAGTGGTTTTTCAACACTAACACAAGTGCGAAAAGTGGTTTTTCAACAGTAACACAAGTGCGAAAAGTGGTTTTTCCACACTAATACAAGTGCAAAAGTGGTTTCCTGCACCAACACAAGTGCGAAAAGTGGTTTTTCAACACTAACACAAGTGCGAAACGTGGTTTTTCAACACTAACACAAGTGCGAAAAGTGGTTTTTCCACACTAATACAAGTGCAAAAGTGGTTTCCTGCACCAACACAAGTGCAAAAAGTGTTTTTTCAACACTAACATAAGTGCGAAAAGTGGTTTTTCAACACTAACACAAGTGCGAAAAGTGGTTTTTCAACACTAACACAAGTGCGAAAAGTGGTTTTTCCACACTAATACAAGTGCAAAAGTGGTTTCCTGCACCAACACAAGTGTGAAAAGTGGTTTTTCAACACTAACACAAGTGCGAAAAGTGGTTTTTCAACACTATCACAAGTGCAAAAAGTGTTTTTTCCACACTAATACAAGTGCAAAAGTGGTTTCCTGCACCAACACAAGTGCGAAAAGTGGTTTTTCAACACTAACACAAGTGCGAAAAGTGTTTTTTCAACACAAACACAAGTGCGAAAAGTGTTTTTTCCACACTAATACAAGTGCAAAAGTGGTTTCCTGTACCAACACAAGTGCGAAAAGTGGTTTTTCAACACTAACACAAGTGCGAAAAGTGTTTTTTCAACACTAACACAAGTGCGAAAAGTGGTTTTTCATCACTATCACAAGTGCAAAAAGTGGTTTTTCCACACTAATACAAGTGCAAAAGTGGTTTCCTGCACCAACACAAGTGTGAAAAGTGGTTTTTCAACACTAACACAAGTGCGAAAAGTGGTTTTTCAACACTATCACAAGTGCAAAAAGTGGTTTTTCCACACTAATACAAGTGCAAAAGTGGTTTCCTGCACCAACACAAGTGTGAATAGTGGTTTTTCAACACTAACACAAGTGCGAAAAGTGGTTTTTCAACACTAACACAAGTGCGAAAAGTGGTTTTTTCCACACTAATACAATCGCAAAAGTGGTTTCCTGCACCAACACAAATGCGAAAAGTGGTTTTTCAACACTAACATGAGTGCGAAAAGTGGTTTTTCAACACTAACACAAGTGCGAAAAGTGGTTTTTCAACACTAACACAAGTGCGAAAAGTGGTTTTTCCACACTAATACAAGTGCATAAGTGGTTTCCTGCACCAACACAAGTGCGAAAAGTGGATTTTCAACACTAACACAAGTGCGAAAAGTGGTTTTTCAACACTATCACAAGTGCAAAAAGTGTTTTTTCCACACTAATACAAGTGCAAAAGTGGTTTCCTGCACCAACACAAGTGCGAAAAGTGGTTTTTCAACACTAACACAAGTGCGAAAAGTGGTTTTTCAACACTAACACAAGTGCGAAAAGTGGTTTTTCAACACTAACACAAGTGCGAAAAGTGGTTTTTCAACACTAACACAAGTGCGAAAAGTGGTTTTTCCACACTAATACAAGTGCAAAAGTGGTTTCCTGCACCAACACAAGTGCGAAAAGTGGTTTTTCAACACTAACACAAGTGCGAAAAGTGGTTTTTCAACACTAACACAAGTGCGAAAAGTGGTTTTTCCACACTAATACAAGTGCAAAAGTGGTTTCCTGCACCAACACAAGTGCGAAAAGTGGTTTTTCAACACTAACACAAGTGCGAAAAGTGGTTTTTCAACACTAACACAAGTGCGAAAAGTGTTTTTTCAACACTATCACAAGTGCAAAAAGTATTTGTTCCACACTAATACAAGTGCAAAAGTGGTTTCCTGCACCAACACAAGTGCGAAAAGTGGTTTTTCAACACTAACACAAGTGCGAAAAGTGTTTTTTCCACACTAATACAAGTGCAAAAGTGGTTTCCTGCACCAACACAAGTGCGAAAAGTGGTTTTTCAACACTAACACAAGTGCGAAAAGTGGTTTTTTTTAACACTAACACAAGTGCGAAAAGTGGTTTTTCAACACTAACACAAGTGCGAAAAGTGTTTTTTCCACACTAATACAAGTGCAAAAGTAGTTTCCTGCACCAACACAAGTGCGAAAAGTGGTTTTTCAACACTAACACAAGTGCGAAAAGTGGTTTTTCAACACTATCACAAGTGCAAAAAGTGGTTTTTCCACACTAATACAAGTGCAAAAGTGGTTTCCTGCACCAACACAAGTGTGAAAAGTGGTTTTTCAACACTAACACAAGTGCGAAAAGTGGTTTTTCAACACTAACACAAGTGCGAAAAGTAGTTTTTTCCACACTAATACAATTGCAAAAGTGGTTTCCTGCACCAACACAAATGCGAAAAGTGGTTTTTCAACACTAACATGAGTGCGAAAAGTGGTTTTTCAACACTAACACAAGTGCGAAAAGTGGTTTTTCAACACTAAAACAAGTGCGAAAAGTGGTTTTTCCACACTAATACAAGTGGAAAAGTGGTTTCCTGCCCCAACACAAGTGCGAAAAGTGGTTTTTCAACACTAACACAAGTGCGAAAAGTGGTTTTTCAACACTATCACAAGTGCAAAAAGTATTTTTTCCACACTAATACAAGTGCAAAAGTGGTTTCCTGCACCAACACAAGTGCGAAAAGTGGTTTTTCAACACTAACACAAGTGCGAAAAGTGGTTTTTCAACACTAACACAAGTGCGAAAAGTGGTTTTTCAACACTAACACAAGTGCGAAAAGTGGTTTTTCCACACTAATACAAGTGCAAAAGTGGTTTCCTGCACCAACACAAGTGTGAAAAGTGGTTTTTCAACACTAACACAAGTGCGAAAAGTGGTTTTTCAACACTATCACAAGTGCAAAAAGTGGTTTTTCCACACTAATACAAGTGCAAAAGTGGTTTCCTGCACCAACACAAGTGTGAATAGTGGTTTTTCAACACTAACACAAGTGCGAAAAGTGGTTTTTCAACACTAACACAAGTGCGAAAAGTGGTTTTTTCCACACTAATACAATCGCAAAAGTGGTTTCCTGCACCAACACAAATGCGAAAAGTGGTTTTTCAACACTAACATGAGTGCGAAAAGTGGTTTTTCAACACTAACACAAGTGCGAAAAGTGGTTTTTCAACACTAACACAAGTGCGAAAAGTGGTTTTTCCACACTAATACAAGTGCATAAGTGGTTTCCTGCACCAACACAAGTGCGAAAAGTGGATTTTCAACACTAACACAAGTGCGAAAAGTGGTTTTTCAACACTATCACAAGTGCAAAAAGTGTTTTTTCCACACTAATACAAGTGCAAAAGTGGTTTCCTGCACCAACACAAGTGCGAAAAGTGGTTTTCAACACTAACACAAGTGCGAAAAGTGGTTTTTCAACACTAACACAAGTGCGAAAAGTGGTTTTTCAACACTAACACAAGTGCGAAAAGTGGTTTTTCAACACTAACACAAGTGCGAAAAGTGGTTTTTCCACACTAATACAAGTGCAAAAGTGGTTTCCTGCACCAACACAAGTGCGAAAAGTGGTTTTTCAACACTAACACAAGTGCGAAAAGTGGTTTTTCAACACTAACACAAGTGCGAAAAGTGGTTTTTCCACACTAATACAAGTGCAAAAGTGGTTTCCTGCACCAACACAAGTGCGAAAAGTGGTTTTTCAACACTAACACAAGTGCGAAAAGTGGTTTTTCAACACTAACACAAGTGCGAAAAGTGTTTTTTCAACACTATCACAAGTGCAAAAAGTATTTGTTCCACACTAATACAAGTGCAAAAGTGGTTTCCTGCACCAACACAAGTGCGAAAAGTGGTTTTTCAACACTAACACAAGTGCGAAAAGTGTTTTTTCCACACTAATACAAGTGCAAAAGTGGTTTCCTGCACCAACACAAGTGCGAAAAGTGGTTTTTCAACACTAACACAAGTGCGAAAAGTGGTTTTTTTTAACACTAACACAAGTGCGAAAAGTGGTTTTTCAACACTAACACAAGTGCGAAAAGTGTTTTTTCCACACTAATACAAGTGCAAAAGTAGTTTCCTGCACCAACACAAGTGCGAAAAGTGGTTTTTCAACACTAACACAAGTGCGAAAAGTGGTTTTTCAACACTATCACAAGTGCAAAAAGTGGTTTTTCCACACTAATACAAGTGCAAAAGTGGTTTCCTGCACCAACACAAGTGTGAAAAGTGGTTTTTCAACACTAACACAAGTGCGAAAAGTGGTTTTTCAACACTAACACAAGTGCGAAAAGTAGTTTTTTCCACACTAATACAATTGCAAAAGTGGTTTCCTGCACCAACACAAATGCGAAAAGTGGTTTTTCAACACTAACATGAGTGCGAAAAGTGGTTTTTCAACACTAACACAAGTGCGAAAAGTGGTTTTTCAACACTAAAACAAGTGCGAAAAGTGGTTTTTCCACACTAATACAAGTGGAAAAGTGGTTTCCTGCCCCAACACAAGTGCGAAAAGTGGTTTTTCAACACTAACACAAGTGCGAAAAGTGGTTTTTCAACACTATCACAAGTGCAAAAAGTATTTTTTCCACACTAATACAAGTGCAAAAGTGGTTTCCTGCACCAACACAAGTGCGAAAAGTGGTTTTTCAACACTAACACAAGTGCGAAAAGTGGTTTTTCAACACTAACACAAGTGCGAAAAGTGGTTTTTCAACACTAACACAAGTGCGAAAAGTGGTTTTTCAACACTAACACAAGTGCGAAAAGTGGTTTTTCCACACTAATACAAGTGCAAAAGTGGTTTCCTGCACCAACACAAGTGCGAAAAGTGGTTTTTCAACACTAACACAAGTGCGAAAAGTGGTTTTTCCACACTAATACAAGTGCAAAAGTGTTTCCTGCACCAACACAAGTGCGAAAAGTGGTTTTTCAACACTAACACAAGTGCGAAAAGTGGTTTTTCAACACTAACACAAGCGCGAAAAGTGTTTTTTCCACACTAATACAAGTGCAAAAGTGGTTTCCTGCACCAACACAAGTGCGAAAAGTGGTTTTTCAACACTAACACAGGTGCAAAAAGTGGTTTTTCAACACTAACACAAGTGCGAAAAGTGGTTTTTCAACACTAACACAAGTGCGAAAAGTGGTTTTTCAACACTAACACAAGTGCGAAAAGTGGTTTTTCAACACTATCACAAGTGCAAAAAGTATTTGTTGCACACTAATACAAGTGCAAAAGTGGTTTCCTGCACCAACACAAGTGCGAAAAGTGGTTTTTCAACACTAACACAAGTGCGAAAAGTGTTTTTTCCACACTAATACAAGTGCAAAAGTGGTTTCCTGCACCAACACAAGTGCGAAAAGTGGTTTTTCAACACTAACACAAGTGGGAAAATTTGTTTTTTTTAACACTAACACAAGTGCGAAAAGTGGTTTTTCAACACTAACACAAGTGCGAAAAGTGTTTTTCCACACTAATACAAGTGCAAAAGTAGTTTCCTGCACCAACACAAGTGCGAAAAGTGGTTTTTCAACACTAACACAAGTGCGAAAAGTGGTTTTTCAACACTATCACAAGTGCAAAAGTGGTTTTTCCACACTAATACAAGTGCAAAAGTGGTTTCCTGCACCAACACAAGTGCGAAAAGTGGTTTTTCAACACTAACACAAGTGCAAAAAGTGGTTTTTCAACACTAACACAAGTGCGAAAAGGGGTTTTTCCACACTAATACAAGTGCAAAAGTGGTTTCCTGCACCAACAAAAGTGTGAAAAGTGGTTTTTCAACACTATCACAAGTGGGAAAAGTGGTTTTTCAACACTAACACAAGTGCGAAAAGTGGTTTTTCCACACTAATACAAGTGCAAAAGTGATTTCCTGCACCAACACAAGTGCGAAAAGTGGTTTTTCAACACTAACATAAGTGCGAAAAGTGGTTTTTCAACACTAACACAAGTGCGAAAAGTGGTTTTTCAACACTAACACAAGTGCGAAAAGTGGTTTTTCCACACTAATACAAGTGCAAAAGTGGTTTCCTGCACCAACACAAGTGCGAAAAGTGGTTTTTCAACACCAACACAAGTGCGAAAAGTGGTTTTTCAACACTATCACAAGTGCAAAAAGTGATTTTTCCACACTAATACAAGTGCAAAAGTGGTTTCCTGCACCAACACAAGTGCGAAAAGTGGTTTTTTCAACACTAACACAAGTGCGAAAAGTGGTTTTTCAACACTATCACAAGTGCAAAAAGTGTTTTTTCCACACTAATACAAGTGCAAAAGTGGTTTCCTGCACCAACACAAGTGCGAAAAGTGGTTTTTCAACACTAACACAAGTGCGAAAAGTGTTTTTTCAACACAAACACAAGAGCGAAAAGTGTTTTTTCCACACTAATACAAGTGCAAAAGTGGTTTCCTGTACCAACACAAGTGCGAAAAGTGGTTTTTCAACACTAACACGGGTGTGAAAAGTGGTTTTTCAACACTAACACAAGTGCGAAAAGTGGTTTTTCAACACTAACACAAGTGCGAAAAGTGGTTTTTCAACACTAACACAAGTGCAAAAAATGGTTTTTCAACACTAACACAAGTGCGAAAAATGGTTTTTCAACACTAACACAAGTGCGAAAAGTGGTTTTTCCACACTAATACAAGTGCAAAAGTGGTTTCCTGCACCAACACAAGTGCGAAAACTGGTTTTCAACACTAACACAAGTGCGAAAAGTGTTTTTTCCACACTAATACAAGTGCAAAAGTGGTTTCATGCACCAACAAAAGTGCGAAAAGTGGTTTTTCAACACTAACACCGGTGCGAAAAGTGGTTTTTCAACACTAACACAAGTGCGAAAAGTGGTTTTTCAACACTATCACAAGTGCAAAAAGTGTTTTTTCCACACTAATACAAGTGCAAAAGTGGTTTCCTGCACCAACACAAGTGCGAAAAGTGGTTTTTCAACACTAACACAAGTGCGAAAAGTGGTTTTTCAACACAAACACAAGTGCGAAAAGTGGTTTTTCCACACTAATACCAGTGCAAAAGTGGTTTCCTGCACCAACACAAGTGCGAAAAGTGGTTTTTCAATACTAACACAAGTGCGAAAAGTGGTTTTTCAACACTATCACAAGTGCAAAAAGTGTTTTTTCAACACTAATACAAGTGCAAAAGTGGTTTCCTGCACCAACACAAGTGCGAAAAGTGGTTTTTCAACACTAACACAAGTGCGAAAAGTGTTTTTTCCACACTAATACAAGTGCAAAAGTGGTTTCCTGCACCAACACAAGTGCGAAAAGTGGTTTTTCAACACTAACACAAGTGCGAAAAGTGGTTTTTCAACACTAACACAAGTGCGAAAAGTGGTTTTTCAACAGTAACACAAGTGCGAAAAGTGGTTTTTCCACACTAATACAAGTGCAAAAGTGGTTTCCTGCACCAACACAAGTGCGAAAAGTGGTTTTTCAACACTAACACAAGTGCGAAACGTGGTTTTTCAACACTAACACAAGTGCGAAAAGTGGTTTTTCCACACTAATACAAGTGCAAAAGTGGTTTCCTGCACCAACACAAGTGCGAAAAGTGTTTTTTCAACACTAACATAAGTGCGAAAAGTGGTTTTTCAACACTAACACAAGTGCGAAAAGTGGTTTTTCAACACTAACACAAGTGCGAAAAGTGGTTTTTCCACACTAATACAAGTGCAAAAGTGGTTTCCTGCACCAACACAAGTGTGAAAAGTGGTTTTTCAACACTAACACAAGTGCGAAAAGTGGTTTTTCAACACTATCACAAGTGCAAAAAGTGTTTTTTCCACACTAATACAAGTGCAAAAGTGGTTTCCTGCACCAACACAAGTGCGAAAAGTGGTTTTTCAACACTAACACAAGTGCGAAAAGTGTTTTTTCAACACAAACACAAGTGCGAAAAGTGTTTTTTCCACACTAATACAAGTGCAAAAGTGGTTTCCTGTACCAACACAAGTGCGAAAAGTGGTTTTTCAACACTAACACAGGTGCGAAAAGTGGTTTTTCAACACTAACACAAGTGTGAAAAGTGCTTTTTCAACACTAACACAAGTGCGAAAAGTGGTTTTTCAACACTAACACAAGTGCGAAAAATGGTTTTTCAACACTAACACAAGTGCGAAAAATGGTTTTTCAACACTAACACAAGTGCGAAAAGTGGTTTTTCCACACTAATACAAGTGCAAAAGTGGTTTCATGCACCAACACAAGTGCGAAAAGTGGTTTTTCAACACTAACACCGGTGCGATAAGTGGTTTTTCAACACTAACACAAGTGCGAAAAGTGGTTTTTCAACACTATCACAAGTGCAAAAAGTATTTTTTCCACACTAATACAAGTGCAAAAGTGGTTTCCTGCACCAACACAAGTGCGAAAAGTGGTTTTTCAACACTAACACAAGTGCGAAAAGTGGTTTTTCAACAAAAACACAAGTGCGAAAAGTGGTTTTTCCACACTAATACCAGTGCAAAAGTGGTTTCCTGCACCAACACAAGTGCGAAAAGTGGTTTTTCAATACTAACACAAGTGCGAAAAGTGGTTTTTCAACACTATCACAAGTGCAAAAAGTGTTTTTTCAACACTAATACAAGTGCAAAAGTGGTTTCCTGCACCAACACAAGTGCGAAAAGTGGTTTTTCAACACTAACACAAGTGCGAAAAGTGTTTTTTCCACACTAATACAAGTGCAAAAGTGGTTTCCTGCACCAACACAAGTGCGAAAAGTGGTTTTTCAACACTAACACAAGTGCGAAAAGTGGTTTTTCAACACTAACACAAGTGCGAAAAGTGGTTTTTCAACAGTAACACAAGTGCGAAAAGTGGTTTTTCCACACTAATACAAGTGCAAAAGTGGTTTCCTGCACCAACACAAGTGCGAAAAGTGGTTTTTCAACACTAACACAAGTGCGAAACGTGGTTTTTCAACACTAACACAAGTGCGAAAAGTGGTTTTTCCACACTAATACAAGTGCAAAAGTGGTTTCCTGCACCAACACAAGTGCGAAAAGTGTTTTTTCAACACTAACATAAGTGCGAAAAGTGGTTTTTCAACACTAACACAAGTGCGAAAAGTGGTTTTTCAACACTAACACAAGTGCGAAAAGTGGTTTTTCCACACTAATACAAGTGCAAAAGTGGTTTCCTGCACCAACACAAGTGTGAAAAGTGGTTTTTCAACACTAACACAAGTGCGAAAAGTGGTTTTTCAACACTATCACAAGTGCAAAAAGTGTTTTTTCAACACTAATACAAGTGCAAAAGTGGTTTCCTGCACCAACACAAGTGCGAAAAGTGGTTTTTCAACACTAACACAAGTGCGAAAAGTG